>NW_026129885.1:0-32034 GCF_022985175.1 Labeo rohita | reverse complement strand
GATGAGAACAGAAGTGGTAAGCTAAACAAGCCTACAAAGAGCTTAAAAAGTACATTTAAACCCAGTACAGTGACAAATGATGATCCATACAGCTCAGGTGTCCAGGATACATGCCACGCCCAGCCATTTGGTACCACCAGGTTGAGGTCATTAAAAAGCCAAGATCAGTATCAGACAGAATATGCTTGAGCTCTCTATTAAGTCCAGCTCGCTAGGATACAAGCAAGAGAAAGTGTGCCTCATTCTGGAGATAAAGGACTCCCAGGACCCTTTGGTAAGGAGTGCCAAAGTCCCCATCCTCTTTGCCTGAGATGACAAAAGCTACACTATAATCTTTTGTCAGATCCGGCGACATCCACCGGGTACCGGCACAAGAAAGAAACACCTTCTTCAATCCCAGAATGGAGTGGCAAATGTTGGTGGACTTCAGAAAGCAGCTGGTCTTCACAAGATAAATAAAAACAACCAATATCTGGCTAGACACCGACATGTGGTCAGCTGAGGATAAGAGAGTCATCATCATTGAGCTTACTCTCCAGTAGGATGAGAGCATTACAACAGACCATTAATAAAGGAAACACCTGAAGTATTCCAAGCTAGCAGTGGAGTGCCAGCAGACAGCCTGGAATGCTTTTGGAAAAAAGCTTTTTGAAGACTAAAACTTGTCTTTTCATGATCTCATCACTAAAAACAGTAAACCATTTCCCAGTTAAGTAATTTATTGGTAATCTCATAATTTACCAACATAGCTCTGATGTTGCACATTCATACTTACTTTTGATCCACCAGTTGAGAAACTCTGGGCTAGATGGCAGAACACAGTACCACAACAATAGTGGGTCTCTTCAATCCTGGGGGGCACATAAATTTTACATGTATATGGTGTCACCTATTGTTGCGGGTGTATTATTGCCATGAAAATTTAGACCCTGAATTTAAGATGACCTCTTTTTTCCAGATGTATACAAAACATTGTCTTATATTCAAAACAATACAGTAATTTCAAAGGTTTAATAGACATTGCATAACCATTGTCATAAAGGAATAAGACTGTGTCCATTTGAATCAAGATAACAATCTTTTAATGATTAATCCTGCGTATATATATGGGCCTATAGTCTATGTATTTGGTAACATTTTAGATCAGGGAATATATTCGCTAAAAACTAAGAGTTTTCCCACAATAAGCTTCTAATTTGATGATTATTGATAGTAAGGTAGTTGTTGCAGTAGTTACATTTAGCTATTGACTTTACATGTGTCATGTATTACATTTTGAATAGTCCTTGATCTTTATGATCTGAAGTGAAAAGATTATCTTTTTTTTTGTTTATTTGTTTAACAGAAAAAAAGTCTGTGTCTGTGATGAAGGGAGATTCAGTCCCTCTACACACTGATATTACAAAAAAAAAAGACGACAGAATCAGATGGTATTTTAATGACATTCTCATCGCTCACATCAACGGAGATCCGAGTAAGACCTGTACAGATGTTCAGTGTAATGATGGTAATGAGAGATTCAGAGACAGACTGGAGCTGGATCATCAGACTGGATCTCTGACCATCACAAACATCACATCCACAGACTCTGGACTTTATAAACTACTGATCGCCAAAGGCCAAGAAATAATCTTCCATGTTTCTGTTCTTGGTGAGTCAATTAACAAATGTTTAAATGCAGATTTTGTATGTTTAATGACATAATATCATATTATTGTCACAGGGAGAAACGGACGAGAGGCGAGCGGATCCTTTTGCGAGCCTTTATTGACATTACGAGACAAATACATAGTCGAGCAGGCAGGGTCAGACAATAGTAAACGGGAGTGTAAGAGGCGAGACGACAGAGAATAGTCCATAAACGAGCGATAATCCGAAGGCAGGCGGCGAACAGTCGAGAACGAGGAGCCAGGCGAGAGAATCAAAACACAAGGAACTATGAAACACTAGACAAAGGGAGAAACACTATAAACAATCCGTGGTTAGCATGGGGAAAGACAGGGGCCTTTATGGTGCTGCTGATTGGTCACATGCGCAGACGCGATCAGCATGATGCATGACGTGAGATGTAGTCCGGGGTGTAGTACAACAGTCAGAGTGTGACGATAGGGTGAGAGTGACATCTGGCGGTGAGTGGACAGCGGGACAGCGACCAGATTCGTGACAATTATTAACTTGTTTACAATTAGAGCTGCTTTTTCCTTATGCCTTAAGCTGTATCAGAACAATATAAAGTAAATCTAAATTGTCTTTCCATTGTCAGGCTGATTAACACAGACAATAGTCTTGTGGGTATTACTCTGAGTGTGGTTGTAAAGGCAGCGTGCTAATTAACATAATTTTAGAATAATCTAATCAGGGCCCTTGGAATTGTACCGTGGGTTCAACAAAGTCAGAATGAACACTGAACATCCTAAACTTGAACCTTTTATCGTATAATAGTTTACCACCCATCATTTAAATGAAGTTACTCCCAATCTTTTAATGATTAATCTTGCATACATATGGGCCTATAGCCTATGTATTTGGTAACATTTTAGATCAGGGAACACATTCACTATTAACTAAGAGTTTTCCCTCAATAAGCTTCTAGTTGTTGCAGTAGTTACATTTAGGTACTGATTAGGGTCGACTCATATTTGTTTGATGAATGAATGTGCAAATCTTATGCTATATCTTTACATTAGTCATCTATTATATTTTGAATACTCATTGATCTTTATGATCTGAAGTGAAAAGATTCTTTTTTTTTTTTTTACAGAAAAAAAGTCTGTGTCTGTGATGGAGGGGAATTTAGTCCCTCTACACACTGATGTTTCCAAAAAAAAAGATGACAGAATCAGATGGTATTTTAATGACATTCTCATCGCTCACATCAACGGAGATCCGAGTAAGACCTGTACAGATGTTCAGTGTAATGATGGTAATGAGAAATTCAGAGACAGACTGGAGCTGGATCATCAGACTGGATCTCTGACCATCATGAACACCAGAACCACAGACTCTGGACTGTATCGACTACTGATTGCCGATGGCAAAGAAACAATCTTCCTTGTTTCTGTTCTTGGTGAGTCAATTAACACATGTTTAAATGCAGATTTTGTATGTTTAATGATATAACATCATATTATTAACTTGCATTTACAATTTGAGCTGCTTTTTCTTTTTGCCTTTAGCTGTATCAGAACAGTATAAAGTAAATCTAAATTGTCTTTCCACTGTCAGGCTGATTAACACAGACAATAGTCTTGTGGGTATTACTCTGAGTGTGGTTGTAACAGCAGCATGCTAATTAACAAAATGTTAGTTATATATTGGTAGAATCATCTAATCAGTGCCCTTGGAATTGTACCTTGGGTTCTACAGAGTCGGAATAAACACTGAACGCCCTAAACGCAAATCTTTTATCGCATAATAGTTTACCACCCCTAATTTAAATGTAGTTGCTCCTGTTGTAACAGCTATGATCTGTATGTTAATAAAGTTAACAGCTTTAACTATACAGTATGAGATGGTTCTCAGTGTCTCTGCTCTCATTCTACAAGTTGCTCTACACACTGAAAGTCAAGAAAGAACTGATAAACAATTATTTTCTGCTGTTTTGTTGAGGAGTTTGTTTTCCCCAAAATACTTCAAGTAACTGTTGGTTTGTGTTTCAGCTGTGAAGTCGGTGAAGCAGGGAGAATCTGTCATTTTAGATACTCCTGAAGTAAAAAACCCAAATGATGACATGACATGGTATTTTAATGGCACTCTAATTGCTGAAATCACTGGAGATACAAGTAAGATCTGTACAGATGGTCAGTGTGATGAGAGATTCAGAGGCAGACTCAAGCTGGATCATCAGACTGGATCTCTGACCATCACAAACACCAGAACCACAGACTCTGGACAATATAAACAGGTCACCAGCAACAACAGCCGTCGACGTCGCAGCAGCAGCAGCAGCAGCAGCAGCAAAGAGAATATAAAAAGCTTTAAAGTTACTGTCAATGGTAAGTAAAATTTAGTCATTCTGGCATTTGGCAGTGAAAAAAACCTAACAAAGGAATATAAAGGAAGATGCTACTGTAATCTCTTTATTTCAGTTCCTTGATGACTCTTTACTTTGCTGACGGTACTTTTTGCTATCACTGTGCAAAACTATTCTACTTCAAACTGAATAAAATTTAGATTTACTCTTTTACACTGCCTGATATCACAGTGTTTGTTGTAGATAGGTCTGATATGTTCACTCACACTAAATACTGGCTTTATTTGTTCCAGATTCAGGTCTGTCTCCATCTGCATTTCCATCTGCTGTAGTAGGAATATGTGTACCTGTTCTGCTGATTTTTGCAGTTGTTGGTGTTGTTGTGATTTGCTATCTCCGCAGGAGCTCCAGAAAGGGCAAGTATTACCTACAGATACTATAGGGAGGAAACATCATCTTTGCTGTGCAAAATTAGTGTTTAATTTTGTGTGTGAATGTTTAGTCAACACAGACATGGAGAAAAACAAACAAGACAAGCTACTGAGAAAGGACAACACTGAGGTGAGATACTATACTAGTGTAGTGCCTTTGTAGTAACTATGAAATTACATCACTTATGATCTGTGCTGATTTCACATGCTCTGAAAAAATCTTTCCTATTGGAAATAAGCATTTCTCATCACTGACTGATGACAGTGCAGATTTTTTTTTCTTCTGTAGCTGTAAACTATGCTTTTTATTTCTTGCTTTAACCTTTTGTGATTCATTGTTTTCTTACAGACAGAGGAAGACAGAGGTCAAATGACCTGAGTAGAGAACAGTTTTTGCAATTTTATAATTTTAATGCCCTTATTTCTTGTGTGAAAAACTGTAAGGATATTCCAACTTTATTTCAAATATGCCTTATTGCACTGGTGTTTCTATTCTATTCTATTAAAAAAAAAAAAAAAAAATCCTGTCGTCTTAAATTCATCAATTAAGGCTGACTCCAGAGAAATTGTTGCCAAGTGTGACAGTCTTGTCCACAGTGTCCGAAGATAAGTCCTCTTCAGGGCAGAGAAAGACCTTTCAGCAGATACAGTTGTTACAGGAATTGTTAGCATCAATTTAAGCAATCTGGCAGGGTGCTAAGCAAATCGTCCTGCACTGTTAAAAAAAAAAAAAAAAAATCCGTAAAAAAAACTGAAAAAGTACTGGAAGCTCATTACCTGGACTTGTACCGTAATTAAAAATCAAACTTTTTTCTGTTAATTGACAGTCTGCCCACAGTAAAAAAAAACAGGACTTTTTCCTGTGTTTTAGTGGTGCTTCTGTAGTAAAAAAAGGCTCTTTTAATGGTATATCTACAATAAAAATACATTACATTTACTATTATTTAATGGGGAATCTGTTATTAAATTGGGTATTGCACCCATACAGTATATAAACTAAATCCATAAAATAATGAATTACCCACACTTTGTCCTGTAATTAAAAAGAAACTAAACAATTACAAAAAATGACATCTATCTGTAGTTAACAGAGAACCAGTGACTCTTAAAACAAACAAACAAACAAACAAACAAACAAACAAACAAACCTTCTGAGAGAAAAACAGATTTTTTTTTATTAACTTGCCTCAAAAAGGCCAAAATTGTATGCCTTAAAAAGGACTTCATTGTTTTAGATGAGTGAGTGTGGATCAGAGGAGAATAGTCCATTACAGAGTTTCACATAACTGAAACACCCATTGTAAAAAAAAAAAAAAAAAAACAAACAATCAATAAAAACAACATGAAACTTCATAACATCCTTAACAGTTGGGATATGAACATGTAAAATGACCAATTTCATTGGTCAAATGAAAATACAACAGTTCTGGAATAGATTGCAGATAACAAGGTTTCAAAAGTACAAGATTATTGTATATTTTAGGCATAGAACATAACAGAGCCTATACGGAGGGTTATGTTGAGTAAACCTTTGTAAGGATAAACTGTTACACAAAAAGGCAAAAAAAGGTAAGAAAACTGAGTACATTTAAAAAGGCATCAAGAGAGAATGGCAACTGACATGTTGATGTAGAAATGTCAGGGTCCTACTCATGGGCATGTAGATTATTTATTATATTATAGGTCACAGGATATCCCTCAAAAAAACATTTTAAAATCATTGTTTTAGATGAGTAACTTGTTTGGATCAAAGTGGCCCATTACGGAGTTTCACATAACTAAAACACCCCAAAAAATTTATTAACATGAAATTTCATAACATCCTTAACAGTTGGGATATGAACATGTAAATATGAAAATGACCAATTTCATGGGTCAAATTAAAATACAATCGTTCTGGAATAGATTGCAGATCAACATGAGGTTTCGAAAGGACAAATTTATTGTATATTTTAGGCATAAAACTAAGACATAACAGAGCCTATAAAAGATGGCCATGTTGAGTAAACCCTTGCAAGTTAAAACTGTTACACAAAAAGGCAAAAAAAAAAAAAAAAAAAAAAAAAAAAAAAAAAACCCACAAGGCAAGACATCTGTGAGTACCTTAAAAAAGGCATCCAGAGAGAAAGGCAACTGGCATGTTGATGTAGAAATGTCAGGGTCCTACTCATGGGCATGTAGATTATTTATTATATTATAGGTCACAGGATATCCCTCAAAAAAAGATTTTAAAATCATTGTTTTAGATGAGTAACTTGTTTGGATCAAAGTGGCCCATTACGGAGTTTCACATAACTGAAACACCCAAAAAAATTTATTAACATGAAATTTCATAACATCCTTAACAGTTGGGATATGAACATGTAAATATGAAAATGACCAATTTCATGGGTCAAATTAAAATACAACCATTCTGGAATAGATTGCAGATCAACATGAGGTTTCGAAAGGACAAAATTATTGTATATTTTAGGCATAAAACTAAGACATAACAGAGCCTATAAAAGATGGCCATGTTGAGTAAACCCTTGCAAGTTAAAACTGTTACACAAAAAGGCAAAAAAAAAAAAAAAAAAAAAAAAAAAAAAAAAAAAAAACCCACAAGGCAAGACATCTGTGAGTACCTTAAAAAAGGCATCCAGAGAGAAAGGCAACTGGCATGTTGATGTAGAAATGTCAAGGTCCTTCTCATGGTAAAATCATAGTTTGGATCAAAATGGCCCATTACAGAGTTCCACATAACTGAAAACACCCATAACACATTTTTAACATGAAACTTCATAACATTCCTTAACAGTTGGGATATGAACATGTAAAATTGAAAATTACCAATTTTATGGGTCAAATGAAAATACAACAGTTCTGGATAGATTGTGGATCAACAGGAGGTTTCGAAAGTACAATCCTTGTTTAAACTGAAAATACACAAAAAGGTACCCTTACAAAAGGCATCCAGAGAAAATGGCAACTCTCATGTTGATGTAGAAAGGTCAGGGTCCTGCTCATGGGCGTGTTGTCTGTCTAATGTGTATTTATGAGGGTATGCTGGTCATATGAAAACAGAACATTGTCAATGCAGAATCCAACCACTGAAGCCAGAGGGATCATTCTCAAAAGCCATTGGATCACTACTGCATCAGAGCACCAGTGCTGTAATGAAACCCTACAGGACGTCTCTCTACAGCTGCCATGTCGTATCCTGTCATCCTATCCAGATGCTACTTCATTGGCTGTAAAACAAATACAATATATTAAATGGTTGTAATTCATTAAAGAAGAAATTTTACAGATTATTGCAGATTAAGTGAAATCACTTAAAGTAATTAAATAAGAAAACTTATTCAAGTTTAAATTTATTGTTATGAAAATGTACATAAAGTTTAACCAAGTGTGTAATAAAGTTTTCTGGGAGCCTTTTAGCTGCTGTTTTAATGATGATTCCTAAACAGGGTTGGGTATCGTTTGAATTTTATTGATTCTGATTCTTAACTATTTCTAGTTTTAAATTCCAAGAACAAAGTTAAACCAGTGTTGTTTTTGACAACCATCTTAGATTTAGTCTTAGTCTTAGTCTTTTGGACTAAAATGCTTATTAGTTTTAGTAAAATTTTAGTCACTTCTATATGTGATAGTTTTAGTCCAGTTTTAGTCGACAAAAAACTCCAAAAGGTTTTAGTCTAGTTTTAGTCAAAAAAAGAGAAAAAAGTAAGTATTAATCCAATAAGTATTGGAGATTGCTGCTGGGCAGTGTCACACATAAGTTGTGAAAATAGCAGCCGATCTAGAAGTTCAACACATTGTGAGCTTGCAGATCAGCTATTTTCACCAATAATTACAATAATAAAGGAATGGTTTTAGACATATAAGGTTTCCACCCAACTGCAAATACTTTCTGATCTAATGATTGTGCATTACACACAGATAAAGTGGTAACAGTGGAATCAATGTTCATTACTCCAAAAAAGCCAAAAACAAAAACATTCTACTTCAGCAATTGTGGCTTTATTTCTCAGAATTTGCTAAAGTACAATGAACATACACATGCTCAAAATATGAGTGATGGATGAGGAACACATATGCTCAACTTGGCCTTGTCTGCCAGTGCAATTAAGATGCATATTATTTGTAAAAACAGACATCATACAACCCCACTCTATCTTTAACTTGTGCAAACAATGTAATAAAATAATTAAAGATTCCTGAGGTACAGTGAGGTAGGTTGTAAGTTATACCAGAGAGTTATACATACTTGAAAGTATGAAACAAACATGTTCTTAAGTTTTTGGAACAAAATAAATAAGACCACCCTGTAAATAGTGTAAACACTGTAGTAAATTCAACAAATAAAAACAACAACAACAACAACAGCAGAGGAGGGTCCGTTTCACAACAAGAACAAACAGAATATCACAATCACATATCTGTAACTGTACTAATAATAGTAACAGCTTGCTGTTAGCAAAATTAGCCTACTGACCTCGATTTAGTTTCAGAAAAGCGCTTTGCTCTAAATGGCTCTTGCTCTGTTTCGACGGCCACGAGTGAGGTCACCTGTAATGCTAAACACTCTCTCAGCAAATGCTTGAGATGCTGGCATGGCCAGAAGATCTAAGGCGATAGGTTTTAGGCTTGGATAAACAGAATCTCCCTGTGCAGCCCAAAATTCAAGGGCAGTCTCTTCGTTTGTAGGCTGTGACAGCTGCTCCTTGAATTTCTTTATTTCCTCCTTGACACATGGCTTTGAGCAGCTAGACCTGGATGGCCGGCTTGCTTTTGACAAGAATTTGAATCTGGGACGCTTTCTTTGTGGTCCCTCTTTTGATTCCTTTTCTTCCTCCTCTGGCTCCTCATCTTCAACCTCCTCTTCCCGTACAACTGGTGGCACCAACTGAGCAATGTACTCTTCTGCTTTTTCCAGAAGCGCTGTAATTTGCTGATCATCATTTTCAAGGAGTGCTTCAGGTGAAACTGTTGGGTCGAGAAGCATGCAGCAGCAGTGAGGGGTGAAAACTTAGAGTCAGTGTGATCAAGAAAGCAGCTGAACCGCTTGTCCATGTTTGCCTTCATCTTCTTCGCCAGGGAAGCTAGGTCCTTGAAGCTAGAACCCTGGGCATGGGGAAACTCAGACAGATGACCCTGCAGGTCCAGAAGGGCAGGCACAACAAGGGATAAAGACTGTGTGTCGCTCTGGAGCATCTGGGTATGCTCAGTGGAGGGGAGGAGTAAATCTCTAAAATCACTCACTTGGCAGTAGATAGTCCCAGCTCATCCCATCCGCAACTTGAACTACTGAGTCCTTGATTTGAAGAAGCCGTGATATCATCAGATATGTGCTGGACTATCTAGTAGGGCAGTCTTTGACCAGAGTTAGTTGACAAAGCTGCAGCAGTCGCTCAGTTGCCACCGATGACTTGCGGAAGAGCTTGACGAGCGCTCTAACTTTGCCCAGCAGTCGGCTGACACTTGCATCTTTCTGGATGATGTTCACCACGAGTTGCAGTGTGTGTACAACACAGGGAGTCCTATCTATGTGTCCAAACCTAGATAGATAAGACAAAAACACAGAGAAAAGGACACTTTATTAATCTTATATAGGAAATTTAGTAAAATTGCCATGAACAACACCATGCAATACAATAAACAATAGCTATAAGTGACTATAACCTAGCATAACTCAATGTGACTGACATTCTGAAATTGTTAATTAACAGCAAACTGAAATAATTTACCTTTGGTCTTCAACCACCTCAGAGTCTTCAGTGTCGCTTGTCTCGGAGGATTCTTCCTCGGAGCTGGCTGATGCATCCGATTCATTAGGTTTGAACGCTGCAATCATGTTGCTTCCGTTATCTGTTATGACTGTCAGAATTTTGTGTTGTGGTATTCCCCAGTCCTCTGTGCATCGATCAACGCTGTTTTTTATACACTCTGCAGTGTGTGGGTGGGCGATCTGGTCAAGTCTCAACAATATGTGCTTTGCTTTGTTTTCCACAGTGCAAAAAAAGCATGCACTAATTCCCAGAAATGATGCTGTAAGTCCTTTTTTGGTCCATATGTCCAGCCCAAATGTTGGTTAAATCTTGGTTAAACTTGCTGTGGCAAGCCTCTCTTTGTACTTTTGTTTTTCGTCATCAAACATCTTGTCAACTAAGTTGTTTATTTTTGTTCTTTTGGGTATGGTCAGCCTCTTATCAAAGGTCTCCATCATGAGGATGAAATCTTCATCCTTAACTGTGCAAGCAGGTAGACCAGTACGTCCAATCCAAAGAGCGATCGCCTGTTCTTTGGCACGTTGTTCCAGGGAGTCTGACTTATATTTGGATGCTGCGGCGAAGGCTGCTGGGATAGATGACTGTGCCCTGTTGTTCTTTGGACCACCAGGTTTCTCTTTAGGAGTTCTGGTCTCTGGGATCTGGTTGAGGAAAAAACAAAGAAGGGATACAATTACTCTATCTCTGTATACAACGTACACGTCCTGTAAAGGTTTACAGGTGAATACAAAACAATCAAATGTAGGTATACCATAAAAATACTTAAAAAAAATACTCAAAATACTACCATGTTAAGAAAATAGAATGGTCTTAACTCTCACTCTCTCTCTTAAGTCTCAAACAAGCAAAACAAAAATACATAGTTTATTAACACTTTTGACCTAAAATTTTTCTGTTTTAAATTTTTAAAAATCACAGCATCATCGGAACGGTATGAAACTCTGTGACTTTTATGCCATTTGGAATGTCAACACAAAAAAAAAAAAATTGAGGGCATGATTCAAGCAGGCTAAGTGGTCGTAAAAAAAATAGTCACACTTGTGCTCTTCGGTCTAAAATGACCGACCATAGGAAATGAATGGGAAATCGACAAAAATACAAATATTCAGAGAATTTTTGTGTGTACAATCTACAAATCCTCCACAATGCTGAAAAAAAGTACACAGCAGTGAAGGGGTGACACTCTAAAACACACCCATTCATAAACACACCCATTCACACACACAGACACACACACAGACACACACACGCATTATATACACACCTCTCTTTGGTCACTTTTGACCAAAACATTTTCGGTTTTGAATTTTTCAAAAAAATCACAGCTTCATCAGAACGGTACCAAATTCAGTGACTTTTATGGCATTTGGAATGTGAACACATAAAAAATGAGGGCACGATTCCAAAAAAAAAAAAAACTTGTGCTCTTTGGTCAAAAATGACCGACCACAGGAAATGAATGGGAAATCGACAAAAATACAAAAATTTAGAGAATTTTTCTGTCTCTTTCTCACTTATCCACACACACGCACAAATGAACTGTAACACAGCAAATTGAGAATATGTAAAATAAAAAATACATATATAAAAAAATTACATATCCAGAGTGCAAAAGACGCACACAAATGCACAAATTTGCATATACAAATTCAGAGAGTATCTATGTATACAATCTACAAATCAGCTGCAACGCTGAAAAAAGTGAAGGGGTGACACTGATGTAGATACTTCCACTCACACACAGACGTGCACACACACACACACACACACACATGTTGGGTTTACATGTTTTATGGGGACATTCCATAGGCGTAATGGTTTTTATACTGTACAAACCGTATTTTCTATCACCCTATACCTACCCTACACCTAAACCTAGCCCTCACAGGAGACTGTGCACACTTTTACTTTCTCAAAAAAACTCATTGTGCATGATTTATAAGCCTGTTTCCTCATGGGGACCTCACAAATGTCCCCACAAGGTCAAAATTTACTGGTATTACTATCCTTGTGGGGACATTTGGTCCCCATAACGTGATGAATACCAGGTGCACACACACACACACACACACACACACACACACACACACAAACACACCTATGAACTATGAACTCTGTCAATAAACAGAGCAGAGTTTTGAGAATATGTAAAATCCATTCAATAACTCAGTCATAATTCAGGGAAAGCTCACAACAGTGAAGGGGTGTTACTCTAAAACATACACATTCATAAACACACACACACACACACACCTATGAACTGTGCATTTGGAAGCTCGGGCTCGTTCCATTACACTGTTTTGAGCGTTTTTTTTTCCTTTGTTTGAAGGAGCTTTGTGTCAAGAGCATAAGAAGTAAAAAATAATAATAATAATAATAATAATAATAGTCACATGGCGATATGTTCCTGAAGGTCATGCATCGTTTGTTTCACAACTTGCTTAAAAAATTTAATTTGCAAAAGACACTGCATTATAATCTGTGACCTCTGCTACAATCACAAGTAGTTATCTACTGTAGAGTTAGTACAGTATATAGTTAACATATGGTTATTATAGTAGTTATTATATGTAGTATATAATTATAAATATTGTAACTAGAAAACATAGCATTAGCATAAATATTGTATATAGTTAATATAGTAGTTTCTTTTTTATTTACTATAGCTTTTTATTATTGCTGTTTCCTTTTACTGTTCACACTTCAAATCATATTTATAACAAAAAACTATCTCAAACTGGATAAGAAATAGTCTTTGAGATTGTTTAAATGTATGTTCAACTATTCCACCTAATAAAAATGCTGAATCAATTGTCTAAAAACAACTAGGCAATTCACAAGCTGCTCTGTAGAGAACTATACAGGCATCAAGTTACACCTGCCATTACAGATGTTTTTCTCATTTTTTACAACCAAATGGCGCTAATCTGCCTTCAAAAATTTGTGTTGAATGGCTGAGTCTCTATTTTAACCTGAAATACTGCATTAATTAAAAAATAATAATTAAAAAAATAAATAAATAAATAAAATAATTTTAATTATTCTCAATGGCAAAAAAATGGATATTAATTACAGCATAAATATTAATTATTACCACAAAACCCTCTCAAAATGCAAAATAAAAAATAAAAAAATATTATTAAACAAAAATGAATTTGAATGGTTTTACTGAAAAAAATTACAAGATGCGTTACAGGTGTCCGGTCACTTCTGACCGCGAAGAGCACAAGTGTGACTCCGAAACGAAGAGCACCAGAGGGTTAAATACGTCTTCAAACAACCCCAAATGCATTTTTAAACGGAAGAAGGGTCTTATCTAGCAGACGATCGGTTATTCTCATAAAAATAATACAATTTATATACTTTTTAATGTCAAATGATCGCCTTGTCTTGCTCTGCCTGAACTGTTTTTTTCCAGTTCATGACAGTTAGGGTATGTCGAAAAACTCCCATCTCATATTCTCCCTAAAACTTCGAAATTGTTTTATCTTTTTTTGTTAAGGATGTTTGATCATCTTTGCATGTTCACTTTGCAAAGACTGGGTTGGAACTTCTGCAGCAATGTAGGATGATTTTGAAATCATTTTTGAAGTTGAGGGACAAAATATGATTGGAGTTTTTTGACATACCCTAACTGTCTTGAGTCAGAGTACACCATATCAGTCCATTATATGTAGAAAAATCCTGAAATGTTTTCCTCAAAAAACAATTTATTTACAACTGAAGAAAGAAAGACATGAACATCTTGGATGACAAGGGGGTGAGTACTTGTCTGTAAATTTTTGTCCTGGAAGTTCACTTCTCCTTTAACACCAAATGCACACGGATAAAAAATTCCTCTCTTATCTGTTTACTTTCACTTTAAAAACGGTTGAGTTTATGATGATATACTAACATATTTTTGTGCATATTGGGCGGTAAATGTGAAAGAAATATCAGATCTGGCTCAGAACGAACTTTTCTACAGTGGAAATGCACGGAACGGTTCAAGAACAGACACAGGTCGGGAACCCAGGACCGCTGTTCACAGTGCTCGCGCTTCATATGTGTGCACTGCACACATCTCTCCTGTTCTCTCCCCTCCTTTCGCTTGAATTGTTTGATTTTAAACTTCCAAATCACATTTAAATGTGAAAGCAGGAATCGTTAAGCAGAACCGAAATGCATGCGTCTTTTCGAACACCCGGTTCTTGGAAATTTGGAACCGTTTCTCGATACCCAACCCTATTACTAAAGGTCACTTAGTAAACTTGATCTGATATTTGACAAAACACCACATTAAGATGCTTTTTTGATATAGATTTAATAAATTAATTACTGTTCCTACGGTCAGAGAAACCTCACAGTCACCTGAGATCTAATTCCTTGCACCTGTTGCCACACAATAAAGACCAGTATAAAGCCTCCTTCACTCCTTACTTACCTTTGTCTGCTTTTAATGTTGCTACCACCGACTTACATGACTCGCCTTCTGCTCACCAAGCTAAGTTGTCACCTACTCCAGTAAAGGTTGATGCTCACCTGCTGACTCTCCTTTCCTCTACATCGGTTTTCCTGTTGTTAAATAAACTTCATATTACTTACCTGATACTTGTCTTGTGGTCTCCTTCTGTTTTGTGCCAGACCAGACAGAGAATGGATTTCAACAGCATGGATCCTCAACCGCCAATCCCGCTCACCATCGAGGACTTCATTCAAGGCATTAACACTGCACTTGCCCCTCTCACCACCGCTGCATCTGCCCCCGCTATTCCCATGGCCTGGCCTGCTACATTCTCTGGAGAGGCGATGGATTGTAGTGGCTTTATATTGCAGTATTCTTCAAAATGCAGACCCAAACCTTCCCCTCCAAATTATCTAAGATTGCCTTCATAATTACCCTTCTGACAGGATGCGCACTGCAGTGGGCGGAGTCACTTTGGAATGTCAACAGTCTAGTAACACAAACGCTCGATGCTTTCACAAACCACTTTAAAGAGGTCTTCAGCCAGGCTGTGTCAGAGCTGTCTGTTCAGGATTGTTTATTCTGGCTTCGTCAGGGAGGAAGTTTGGTGTGGGAGTATTCAGTTCAATTTCGCTCTCTCGCTGCCTTGAGTGGTTGGAATGAGACCGCTCTCCTCACTGCCTTCAGGCAAGGGCTGAATTCCTGCATACGCCAACAGATGCCGATCTATGATAACACTGTGGGGCTTGAGACCTTCATCTTAAAAGCTTTTCGCATTTCTCAACATTTCACATCACCAGCTCCAGCACCAGAGCCCATGCAGATCTCAGACCACCAAACCTGCACAGATCATGATAGAAAAATCAATTCTGGCCTCTGTCTGTATTGTGGAGCGAGCTTAAGACCATGCATCAACTACCAGACCTTGAATTCACAAACCGTCAAGTACCCGTATCCTTCATCTCTAGTTCCGCCTGCCCTCAAGGAACTATGTGGAGCTCACATCTTCTCCAAACTGGACCTGCAAAGTCCACACAACCCCATTTGATATATATATATATATATATATATATATATATATATATATATATATAAATATAAAATGCCACTTTGCACAGCAAAACTAAGTATACTTTACACTGGACAAGGAACATTGTTGAAATATAGCTCTGGAAAAACTCCAGAGTCAGGGCTGCTCCCTTGGGGTACATGATGTTCAGCACATAGAAAAGGCTGAACATATAGCTGACAGCAACCAGAGGACAGCTGATGTTTTGATTTATGATGACTTCGTCCACTGATACTTTGTATCTTCCTTCATCTGCAAAACATGTATGCAATGACAGTATTCTGTAATAAAAGGAAAATAATTGCAACATTTCACAATGTTTAAGAGTAAACATGCATATCCTTACCCACAACAATGATACATGGCATGCTTGGCAGATCTGCTACGGCATCCTGTGAGAGGTCAAGACAAAATGAGCAGAGGGTAAATAAACTCTTAAGATTGGGATTGCTAGGTTCAGTAAATACAGAATTCTAGAAGACAATATTTCCTGCTGAATCAGAACCTAATAAATGAGTGAAATTTAGCTTTGCTGTGAATTTCCCTTTAATGCATATGACCCTTTACTGGCAGTGGTAACATCACTGTATCTCTACTTTCCCCACCTAGTAAACAAAAACAAATAAGGTCATTTATACTGTGTGCTTATGTTATTGTTTATTAGCAGCAGCTTTGGTTCCTCTCCAAGGTACTCCATAAGGCCTTGGAGGAGTCTTATTGGGTTTGTAGTCACCCCTGTGATTCCCTTGCTCACAAGAAACTCTGTGATGGTCTTTCCCTTCTCTTCAGTTTGGTTCAGCAATTTGGTCTGGACAGGAAATCCCATCAGCTTTTCCGTGTGATCCAGCAGATGGGTGGCTTCAAAAAGGTAAGGCCATTCTTCCATGACTTTTATGACATTGTCTTCGTTATTTAGAGTGATGCGTTGGGCAGAGTATGTTTCAGACATCAGTCTTTTAATGTCACTCTTACATAAAGTGTTTCCCTTAGAAGCATCTTGCAGCTTCTTTTTTTTTCCCTCATGGTTGTCAAAGTCATTTTGAGAGACATACCTGAGCTAAAGGCATTGACCAGACGTCTAGACAGTATTGGTGACAATATCCCATTCAAATCTGCTTCTGTTAAAAATGTGCAGTCATCAACATTTGTGACTCCAAGGTCTGTCAACTTCGTGATAATAGCATCCAGTTTATCTTCTCCCAATGACGGCAGTGTGCTTCTGATCTTCTCCCTTACATGCTCCATGGTGGATTGTGTTTAAGAGCGACCAGCAGTCTGCCACCTCTCTGGTATGGTCTAAGTGGGATGTAGTCAAGAAGCTCATCAAGTTTTTTGCAAATAAAAGTACCACCTTCACTCTCTACTTCAAAAACACCAAGATCTGGATCAAGGCTTGCTCTTTTCTGTCTAAGAACAAGATGCACAGTCTTTTGTTGTTTCACTACAATGCATGCAATCAGCCCAAGAATCAACTGCCCAACTTCACAGCTCAAAATGACAAGCATGTCATTAGTATAGCATGTGCCCTGTACAGTAATTCGGTCTGTCACTACCGCATTTGATGCTGAGAGATCAAACTCTTTAAAAGCACCCTTAAACTGACTATCATACAACTCTGGGTAAAATCTTGTAGAGTCGGACATAACAAATTCAGGGGAGAACACATTGCCTGTACTTTGGTATGCCTGGAGCAATTGATGCCTCTTGGAAAGAGATTTTGTGATGTTTCTGAAGTTCTTACTTGCCCGAACACACCTCTTAAAGTAACTGTTTTTGCTCTCGAACCTCATGGTCCAAGTGTGAATCAATGGTCCGAACTGTAATGTGAGATCTGCATAATGAAGAAGGTAATGATGTTTGGGTCTAAGCTTTTTAAGTGGGAAAAGGAGATGCCTTGTTTCTATGTATTCCTCAATGAGGACCTTCATGTAGGCAACCTGTGATTCTGACAGTGCGGGAGCACACACAAGCTCAACCACCTGCCTAAGCAGCAGTACAAGTTGCCAGACTTCATCCTTAGGATTTTTGACCCTATCATGTATCAGAACCGGCAAGAATCGAGGCAGCCACCAGTTCTGGGCAGCATGCCCCCCTAGTTTCGTCCCATTGGTAGGTAGAACATTAGCTTTGTTCTGACTCTCTCCAGGGAAAGTCACAATTCTTCTGTTAAGGAAATCATAACAGAACCACTTCCTTGTTTTTACAAGAAACTGCAAGTACATCGCCAAATCATAGTCAACTATCCCCTCGAACAAATCATGAGCAAGGCAGGGAGGGAGCCCTGGTGCACAGACATTAAAATGTGCGAGTTTGTTTAAAACGCTGTTCGACTTTATGCCATCGTGCATTTGCATATCTGGGTTATTTTTCAACTCCTGTAATGATTCCCTGTAACTCGCTGGTGTTCTCTCTGTGGCTGTAGAAAAAGGATTTCTTTGAAAATCCTCTTTTCAAATGTTGCAGTATCTGCAAAAATGTTCTGCAGAGCTAAAATTTTCTCTAAATCCCCCAAGAAAGTGGGACCCAAGATTGTCTCCAATGACACAGGCAATACTACCTCTGAAGGTTTTTCCGTCAACACAAACGCCAGTTGACTCAAGTTCACACAAGTCCGATATCAAATTCTCAAAAACTCTCTCAGGTCCAAACAGCTTACAGTCCTTCTCAGAACAAAGCAGGACAAACTGTATTGAGTCAACAGTGGATCGGTTGTGGACATAGACATTGCCTATGTCCACAAGTGTAGTACACACCAAGAACCTTGTGTTTTTTACCTGGCAGACCCTAGAGGGTTAGTTACTTCAAAAGCATCTTGAAACAACATGACCTGTAGAGCATGTGGATCAGATGCAAACAATTCATTGGATTTTAAACATGGCCATCTACAACATCACATAGCATGCTCTTGTCAGCATTAATAGGATTTAGAATTTGATGCTGTACACTTTTGTTTCTCAAGATAGTGTGACGGTTCCAGTGAATAACTGGTGATTTCGGAGTTGCAGGGGATTGGCTGACGGGAGCGGGCACACACCTGAATCCAATCATAGTGCTTTGTAAAGACTGGAACAGAAATGGCGAGGTGCGATCGTTGGCTGGGTTTTGGGTCGTCGTTTCCTCTGGATTACTCGAGGCTACCGGAGAACGAACGGGATGTGAGGAATTTGGGAGATCACCGCCGCCTTTGGGCCCGTCTTCTTCGCGAGGGCTGTTGCTTCTGGTGGTTTTACAGACTGTGTCTGGTTGGACTGTTGTCATAATTATTACACGTTTACCGGCCGATAGGCTGATTACTGTTTATACTCACTTTTTTTATGTTGATATACTTGATACCGGAATAAATTCACGTAATAACTGGCTGTGGTGTGTGGTGACTCCCTTATTTTGTTGCGGTTTGGGAAAGAGATCGTAACAATAGCCTTTAAGCTTTCTAAAATGGGAACATAATGAAAGTGTTTTGCCTTGCCTTTGTCGTCATGGCCTAAAGCTATTTGTACTGGTTCTACCAAGCTGAATTATTTTCTGTAATACTGAAGTCTTTTGTGGTGTGTGGTTAAGGTGCCATTACTTTCATGCATGGCACCCTGGATGGGGCTTTGCTCGTATACATGTTTTCCTAGATTTTGTAAAACCTCGTCAGGCACACCATGTTCCTGGAGACCTCTTGAAAACAAATCCATAGTAAACTCATGCTGTATGTCCTGTAGTACTTTCATTTCATTTGCGATTGCTGAGACAGTAGATGCTGGGACAAGATGCTTTGCTTGTAAGCCAAGAAAAAAAAGAGCCATGCTTTCAGTGCATTTGTCTTGAGCTGACCCCAAGTCAGAGTCTCTGTCTTGCTGCACTGTTTGGACTTCACTATCAATGTCTGATCCATTATCAGAATCAGCAGGTTCAGCAGCATACTCTGTTGTGTCACAAATATGACTTTGAGCAATGTTTGTAATATTACACTGCTTGTGACATCTCGATAAATGAGATGTAAAAGAGAATATTAATTTAAAAGTCTTTGCACATCCATCATAAGGACATGTCACTTCAAGACCCTCTTGCAAATGACACTTAAGGTGAGCTACTAGACCTTTTATGTTTCCACATTCTTTGTCGCAAAACTCCCAAGAACACTTCAACTGCACAGATATGTTACGATTAAAATACCGCTTCCTCTCCTCTTGGTGAATTCTGGCCAAGTGCACATTAAAAGAATTAAAAGAGGAAAATCTTTTCCCACACTCTGGAAACCCACAAGGAAAAACTGTCCGACTAATGTTTCTATGGGTCCTGCAGTGCTTTACATAGTTATAAACTGAGGGACTAATAAACGCACAGATACCACACTGAAAAATCATAGCAAGAGCAAGCAAGCTCAAAACAGAAAAATAAAATAAGTCTGACATGTAAGGGCGAACAAGACTGGGTGGCTTCTGTGTTTGTCATCTGTGGCATCCAAAAGTTGGAACTTGTATGGTTAATCTGAAAACAACAAGTAAAATAATTTTAGTTTACATATATTATAAAATATTTCCAATGGAACATTTTTCTAGCTACTGACTTTTTCAATGATGGAATGTAACAAAGTACATTTACTTAAGTGAAAGGAGAAGTTCACCACAAAACTGATGATGTACTCACCCCCCTTGTCATCCAAGATGTTCATGTCTGTCTTTCTTCAGTTGTAAAGATTTTTTTTCAAAATTTTTCTCCATAATGCGGACTTCAAACTTGGTGCCCCCGAGTTTGAACTTCCAAAATGCAGTTTATATGCAGCTTCAAAGGGCTCTAAATGATTCCAGCCGAGGAAGAAGGGTCTTATGCAGCGAAATGATCAGTTATTTTCTTTTAAAAAAAATTACAATTTCTATCATTTTTAACCTCAAACTCATCTCAGTTTCGTCTCCAACTTCAAAATCATCCTATCACTGTTTTACCTTTTTTTTTTTTTTTTTTTTTTTTTAGGGTTATTGATCTTATTTGCAGTTTCACTTTTTCAACACTGGGTTGGTACTTCTGCAGCAATGAAGGACAATTTTGAAGTTGAGGGAGAAAATGAGATGAGTCCTCTAGGGGTCGCTAGGGGGGGAACCCCATCTGCGTGACCTGTGTCTGAAGCCTACATACAAAAAACATCAACAGAGTTGGCCGGCGACAGCCTATGACGTCACTTCAGCCGTGACTCGTTGCTGCCGGAGCATCACTACTGGCACAACCATAGTATAAAAGAACGCCAGTAGAACAGGATGGTCACTTCTTCGTCTGAAGCTCACATCCTAAAGCATGGCCACGAGCCTAGAGGACGCAGTGTCTCATTCCCTTCTCAGGTAACCAGGGTTACATACGTAACCTGAGACGTTCCCTTTCGAGGAACCTCGAACTGCGTCCTCTAGGGGTCACTAGGGGGAACAGTTATACCCACGCTGCCATGCACCAAGTACCAACTCCCTAGACCTTAAGGGAGTTGCCCCTGAGATACAGTGATGGCTGTCAGTAAAGTATCCCCTACGGCCAGAGCCTGGGCTACATACCTAAACTTAGGCGTAGAGCCCAAGCTTGGAAACCAAAGTATTCCTTTAAGGGGATATGGCCGAGAGCCTAGGATACCTAGGTTGGCCTGATACTCAGGAGCCACTGTAGTTCTGCACGATTCCCTCAAGAGCCGTAAAACAGAATGCAGTGGTAACTCCCTGCTCACCTCGGTGAGCGTGAATAAGGAGCGCGCTGGAAATAGAGCACGTAAACCGTTCTTTTAGCCTGGCAGATGCTATGGAGAGGGACCCAAGGGGATCGGGGTTTTCAACCATCTCGAGAAAGGGTACGGGCAATAGCGCGTGAATCCCTACCATAAAGGATTTTAGAATGGACCCAGAACACCGGTGCATTCCATACCACAGCGTGGATTTGAGAAAAGTGCCCAAAGGTTCATGTGTGCACTTACCATACTCATGGATTTTAGACATACCGTTGAGAAACGGTGAAATAAGAAGACCCTCAGGGTGAGGGGAATACTGCCGGCTTAACAAGGCTCTAAGGGGAAGGCAGTAGGGGCGTATCTCACCACCCGAGAAGGCAATGCTCAAAGCAAAACCCTCAAGGAGAGGGGAGCAAAGATGCCAAGCGGACAGCAGCCTCGGCTATCTATCCACTACACTGCCAGGAGCCGATACACGTAACCACACAGGAGACGGCAGTGTATCGAGACAGGCTTCCACTCCCCGGAAGGAAGAGCCACTGATTCCCCAGGGGGGACGAGCTCAGAGACTTCTTACATAAAGAGGGGAGCATCGTCGAGCCCTGTACAAGAGCCTTGGATGAGATCTGGTCCTGGTAAGCGGTTCCAGGGGCCCAAGGGGCGAGACAGTAAGGGCGAACCTCAGTTGCCCGAGGGAAATGCTCAAGCAGACTCAAAAACTCCCCAAAGGGAGGGGAGCATTCTGTACCAAACAGACAGCGGCCGCAGCTGGCTGTCTAATAAAACTGCCAAAAGAGCCGATACACCTAACCACAAGGTGGCGTATCGGAGCAGGCTTCTACCCCAGAAAGACGGGAGGGACGCCTGATCCCCCCAAGGGGGACGAGCTCTAGCAAAACCCTTCCCGCAGAAAGGGGAGCATCATCGCACCCTGCCCAGGATAAGATACAGCACGGAAAACCCAGCAACAGAAGGCCCCTCAGGGCGGGACGTAGATAGAGGGTCTCAACCCGGAGGCGTCAGGTCCATGTGTCTATCCAGGATGTCCAGGAGCTCCCTGCGAAAAAGATTTCCAAAGAGCTTACCTGGAGGTAGGACCAAAACCCTAGAAGTAGTGCTGTAGTGGGGACCTAAAAGCTTCCCATTCCATATGCCAAAGGCAGATCCAGGCAAGCAGACCATAACCGTGGTCGAAGACCAGAGGGGGGTGCTCGAAGAGGACCTACCAAAGGAAACACAAAAGACAGGTCCCAAAAATACAGCATGGTAGACACACAATAAGAATCTCGTACTCACCCACCGTGGTTCCCGCGCATGACTCCAGATAACTCAGTAGATCTTGAGAAACCGCCCAGATCATCTACTTATAACCCAAGCAGGGGAGATAATATCAACTAGGCAGGGGCGCAGGGAGACCTCTGCTTAAGTCCAATAACGGGGAGTAAACCACAAATCGACCTGACCATAAAAATAGGCTGTCTACCTAAACCCCATTGCAGGGGGACAGCACTCAAAGCAGGGGCTAACTCAAAGAGACCGCTATTAGAAAACCTGAAAAAGGGAGCGATCACTGAGCTAGCACCTGGCTATCCTTAATAGAAAGATCTAGAAAAGTTTTCAGAGACATAAGGATCGAACTCCCCCATCCGTGGATCCCACGCCTGACTCCAGTTACCGGATAGATCTTCTTGAGAAACTGCCCAGATCATCATAGTGTGTTATCTACTTATAACCCTAACAGGGGAGATAACACCATCTAGGCAGGGAGACCACTGCTTAAAGACCCTATAAAGGGGAGCAATCACAGAATTAACAGAAAAGGGGAACCAACCAAGATTGATCTGGCCACAAAGAATGGGCTGTCTACCTACATCCCAGGCAGGGGAGACAGCACTTACCTGGCTAAAAGCTCAAAGAGACTGCTACTTAGAAACCCTAGGAAGGGGAGCGATCACTGAGCTAACAACCGGCTATCCTCAGATAGACGGCTCTATGAAGGGGTAATGCAACCCCAACAGTGGGCTGTCAAACTATAAACCAAAAAAGGAAGAACAGCACCATGTCGGCACCAGAAAGCTGCTATTAAGAACGCCAAATAAGGGTCTTAACTAGCACTAGGGCTGCACAAACAACCAGACACGACCGCTGTGCGCAACCCGGCAGCAACGCCGGTCTTGCGACCAGCCACAAACCCCCACCATGCTGAGTCAAACGGCGCGGCACCCACCACACAGGGCCACGAGTCACGCCGAAAGTGACGTCATAGGCTGTCGCCGGCCAACTCTGTTGACGTTTTTGTATGTAGGCTTCAGACACGGGTCACGCAGATGGCGTTCCCCCCTAGCGACCCCTAGAGGACGCAGTGTCTCGTTCCCTTCTCAGGGAACCAGGGTTACATACGTAACCTGAGACGTTTTTCGACATACCCTAACTGTCCTGAACCGAAAAAAAAAAAAAAAAAACAGTTCACGCAGACCTAACCAAGAGGGGCGTTTGAGGTTAAAAAGTATATAATTTGTATTTTTTTAATGTAATAACTGTTTCACTAGATAAGACCCTTCTTCCTTGGCTGGGATTGTTTAGAGCCCTTTGAAGCTGCATTTAAACTGCATTTTGGAAGTTCAAACTCATGAGCATCATTCAAGTCCACTATTTAAAGAAAAATTAAAATGTTTTCCTCAAAAAAACATAATTTTCTTACAACTTTAGAAAGAAAGAGATGAACATCTTTGATGACAAGGGGGTAAGTACATTATCTGTAAATCTTTGTTCTAGAAGTAAACAACTTCTTTAAGTACAAATTCAATCAACTTGCATTTTTAGTATTTTAATAATACTATTATTAAACATCTTAATCTTTCTGCTCATCCTCCTTATCTCTTGCTCACAAATTTGCTGGCTTCCTCCTCACAACATCTTACGTCAGTTTCACACACTCAGCGCCAAGGTTAAGGGCATTCACACTGCACAAGGATGCAGCACAACAATCTGTTGCTGTCACAGCGGTTCTGTAAGCATCCAGCATGTGTGTTTTAGTTGCTAGATGGTTGCTATGAATTAATCATGACTTTGTAAATTGCTAGAGTGTGGCTATATAGTTTATGGGGTCATATTTAAATAACGTTACAATTTGCCAGTCTGAATCAAGAGTCCAACTTAAGCTAAACTGCTTAACCTCTTAAGCTCTGCACTACCCCACGGAGCCACCGGTGGGTCCAAAATTGCATCAAAGTTATTTTAAAACATGAATATGTTAAGGAGCAGTGACCTAGACAAATATGGTATCATTCGAAATCTTATAACCTCAGCTTTCTCCATCCCACTTTTGCAATTATGTTACAAAGAGGTAACATAATAAGGTCTGAATCTGTTCCCCCCTCGTGAAGACGACCTAATAATATTCACATTCACATCAAACTTCCAAAACATAGATGAGTCATATATCAAATGAAAGCTCTCGTTTACCAAAATATGATTATGTAGTTTATTTCATTGATATAACAGAGAATAATGATCAAAAAAGTTTCACGACGATGGAAATTACTTGTGTAAACAAACAAACAATTAGGTCACATTTCTGCTCCAATTACTAATTCCGTGTGCAATAAGCGGCAAAAAACGTCATCTGTTCTTAGATTATGTTATCTTTAAAATGAGACCAAGCTTACTTTTCTGCGAGCTTGCACGGCCAAACCACACCCTAAAATGTCTCGGATGCGCCGATCAACGCATGCGATGCAGCTGAATGATGCATTTTCTACTAGTCTTGCCTTAACACATTTGTATAAACGGGCAATTGCGTCATCACGTAATGTTTCATGTGTCTGAAAAGACCCCAATCAGATCCAAAGAGACGTCATCAAACTCCTAGCCCAATCCAATGTCGATTTATGCCTTCCCAAACATAAGGGAGGGCGGCGCTAGCTGCCAGCTCAATGCAGAGTTGGAAAATGATGTATTATGAACAAATACAATAGTAATTATGAATTATTTCACCCATGTGTTAAAATTTAGGGTGTTTTTTGTAAAATGTACAGTGGCCGGGAAGTGCAAAACAGCATTACAAAGTGTGAAACACTTTTACGAAGCTCATTTACATTTTGGAAAACAACCTATCATAAAAAACAATTACAGATTCTTTACGGAAAGGGAATGTACCACACACCGGAAGTGATGTGGTGAAATGTGTTGTTGTTGTTGGTGGTGGTGGTGAGCGCGGTAAATTCGTGTTGTGGAGTAAATGGCGTAAATAAAGTTTATAGTGACCGAACATGGACTGCGGCAGAGGGATGTTTTGCCCGTTTTGTGGCAAACACATGAGCAGCTTCCCAGCAAACACAGAACGTTCCCCTAACGTTCCCCTATGGTTCCCATTTGGTTATTTTTTTGGGAACCAAATGAGAACGTTCTAGGAACGTTCCCTGTAGGTTCTCTTTTTTCTCTTTTTTTACGCTCACCCGCGTAATTGAAAAATCAACGGTCATTTCGTTTTACTGACTAACATTCGTTGATTGATCGCTTTAATGAATAATTACTTATAATTAATATATATATACGAGAGTAAATATTGTGATTTCAGGGGAATTTGACACGTCCAATTGAAGAGAACATGATGTTAACGAAGTTTTTGTGTACTGACCAAAAGAGAGAAGCACATCGTCGTTAATTCAGTGGTAAGAAACGAATGTAATATTATCCTAATTAAAGTCAAATAAATGTTATTCGTTTTCAATGTCTGTAAAAATAAAATTCACATTTTTAAAATCCAATATTTTGTTGAAGTCAGTGTTATTTGGTGCTTTAATAAACAGAATCTGGGTTATGGTACTTCTAATCTTATATATTAACGAATAAAACAACTCTAGGATATCAAAGGATAATTTAATGTCATTTTTTGGGGGCTAAATGTGCTCTAAATATCTGTAAGGATTAAACAATAGTTTAAAACAAGACATGGTTTGTAGTAGAGATTATTGAGGTCCACATCCGTCCGTCTTCCATGCTGCTTACTACTGGACGCGGGAGTGCTGACATACGGCAGCGGTATCGGAGTGAAGAGGTTAGGAGAACGTTCTGGGAACCTTCAGAGAACTTTCAGGGAACCTTCTAGGAACATAAATAGAACATTCCCTATTGGTTAGCCAGGAAAGTTTTCTTAACGTAAATAGAACGTTCCCTGTAGGTTAGGGGAACGTTCTGGGAACGTTCTCAGAACGTTGCGAGAACGTTCCCGGAACGTTCCCGATAGGTTCCCAGAACATTCCCCTAACCAGCAGGGAACGTTCTATTTACGTTAAGAAAACTTTCCTGGCTAACCAATAGGGAATGTTCTCGGTAACGTTCTGGGAACCAAAACCTAACGTTCCCAGAACGTTCTGGGAACCAAAAATTGTTAGCTGGGTTAACATGGTTTTGCTTTACATGTGGTCCGTGTTTGGAGTTTCTAAAGCACGCGGACCAGACGGAAACACCAGACATACTGCATCAATGTGTTCAATATTTTAACGAGGGCCACTCACCTCCGTGAAGTTGGCACCCCATAAAAAGAAATAATGACCAAAACTATGCCATTCGTTTGTGCTACGTTTGTGCTGATTTGTGCCGCAAAAACGAACGTTTGTGCTGGTTTGGTGTTTAAGATGTTAAACATTATTTTTTTGACCGTGTGACGTCACTTTCCACCCCATGTTGCCCAAATCGCTCCAAACCGGCGCACTTCGTTTGTGCTCGATTTGTGCCCGTTTGTGCCATTAAAATAAATACCGTATCTGTTTTCCTTCCCTAGATATAACCAAAATATTTTCGGGGCTTTGACGTCACTCTCCACCCCAGTTCGTCTAAATCACACAAAACTGGTGTCATTCGTTTGTGCTCGATTTGTGCCGTTGAAATGAACGTTGAATATATTTCTCCTTCTTAGAAATAGCAAAAACAATTTAAGGCAGTGACGTCCCAGCAAACACAGAACGTTCCCCTAACGTTCCCCTATGGTTCCCGTTTGGTTATTTTTTTGGGAACCAAATGAGAACGTTCTAGGAACGTTCCCTGTAGGTTCTCTTTTTAATAACCTACAGGGAACGTTCCCAGAACGTTCCCTGCAGGTTATTTTTTTGTTTAATATTATAACCTAAAAAGAACCTTCCCAGAACGTTCCCTGCAGGTAATTTTTAGGTTTTATTTTTATAGCCTACAGAGAACGTTCCCGGAACGTTCCCTGTAGGTTATTTTTAGATTGCATTTTTACAACCTACAGGGAACGTTCCCTGCAGGTTATTTTTTGGTTTAATTTTATAACCTAAAAACAACCTTCCCAGAACGTTCCCTGCAGGTAATTTTAAGAATTGTTAGCTGGGGTCACTCTCCACCCCATGTCCTCCAAATCTCTCCAAACCGGTGCCGTTCGTTTGTGCTCAATTTGTGCCCATTTGTGTCATTAAAAGAAACCTGGTATCTCCGAGCCCTTCTTAAATATAATGGGTAAAATATTTGTTTGGGACTGTTACGTAACTCTCCACCCCATATCGTTAAAATCGCTCCAAAATGTGGCATTCGTTTGTGCTCGATTTGTGCCGTTGAAATGAACGGCAAATATATTTCCCCTTCTTAGAAATAACAAAAACAATTTGAGGCAGTGACGTCACTCTCCACACCATGTAGTCCAAATCTCTCCGAACCGGTGCCGTTCCTTTGTGCTCGATTTGTGCCGGTTTGTGCTGCTAAAATAAACATTGTAATCCCCTTCGTTAGAAAAAAAACGTATCTTTGTGATTACCATATTCGTCTTGGCGACCTTATTTCGTACGTCTCAACGACAAAACTGGCACGTTGTGAGGACGTGACTCTAAAGGGGGTCGCACACCGAACGAGAAGCGCAGCGCCGCGTCGCGCAGTGCCTAGGACAACTCGAGGTATCGCACACCGGACGCGCACATTCTATATGCGCCAGCTCATAATCCAATGAGTTTTAACTAAATTTATTATTAATATTATTGTAAATATATTATTTTAATTGATAATAGCTGTTTTGAACGTTAATCATTGAAAATAATCTTTTTTTGTAGGCTATCTGTTACTAGGCAACTGTTACATAGTAGCAAAATAGTTTAGCTAAGGTTAGCTAGCCAACCTGAGTGAAAACGTAACCAAACACCTTGAAAAGTTTATTTCAGTGAGTTTAGATTTAGGTTTCAGTTTATAATCTATTTATAATATCGATTTGATGAAAATAAAGAAAACCATAGTGTGGCCATTGAATGTTTGAATCGTTTCTTTAATTATAAGAGGAAACACCCACATTTCTCAGAATCTTCTTAGAATTTTGTCACTAGGAGCAACTCTTTGCACTAAGAATTTTCATAAATACAGGCCCAGATATTTTTCAGCAGAGCTATTGAGCTATATAACATATTGAACTATATTCATGACTGATCATAACTGCATTGTTAGTATCTTATCTATCCCACCTTTGGAATTTAAAGCACACATCAGCCTGGGTTACTAGCATACTTATCATGTAACCAGGAACAATGTAACCATTATGTAATATGTGCCCTTTATTCTTTACTTTACTGTATGTGTCTCTGTTTCTTACTGTTTGTTGCATTGATTTATCAGGTGAACACCAAATAAAATAATGGAAATCTATTTTGTTCTCACTCTGTTTGTGTTTTTCTGTTTACAACTCTTTCTTCTTTAGGCGAACAGTTTAATTTCACATCAAAGCTGTCTTTGTCCTACTGTAATTCTTTGTCCAATTCCTTGTCTTTGATGGTCCATGAAGGAAAACCTTAATTTAGTAATTTAACTCTTTTTACAAGGACACAGACACAAATTGGTTTCTTAACACGGGGGTTTATTCCATTGGCATGTCTGGTTCACGCTGTGAGAATTCGTTGGCTGATTATCATAAAAATACGTCCATTTTAAAATACTTTTAGCTTTAAACATGAATAATAATGACAACTTTTAATGCAGCAGAGCCTCATGAAGCATCTGTTAATCAGCAGCCTGTCGGGCAACTATAATGCGTTCTTGTGCCTAATATTTTAACTTCAAAATACTTTTGCTGCACATTAAATTACACCACATTTCAATTTTAAACTTAAATCAAACAGACTTAAATGATGAATTGTGAAAAAAATGTTATAAAAATATGTATTCCACAGCATTTACACTTGTAATAATTAAGAATAATCAAAGGATTTCATTGGAATAAAGAAAATATTAATATTCTGTACATTCAAACTATTTTGCGATATTTTTATTGCAAAAAAAATATGTACACATTCACTAGTATTCGTGATGTAATTAGGGGTCCAAAGCTTCACTCGTGTTTATGCTAATAAATTTTAAAACATAGGGGCTACCAATATTTTTCCCCCTCTGATTCCTGCTCATTGCTGTTTCGATTGCACTCTATGACATCATTTTCCATCATAAGAATTTTTCTGCCATTTTGAATTTTTTGAGACACCTTTAGATAGTTTGTTTAGTTTTTACCAAAATTTACACAGATCCTCAACGAATTTGACAAAAAGCTTGCCAAATCGGACATGAGGCTGTATGTCTCCATGCTTTGTCTTATTCAGAAACTTGGTGTGATTTTAACAACCATGACCTGAGGCTACCTGCAAAGTCTTGGCACAGCACCACCTGGTGGTCAGAAGATAAGAAAAATGGCTATTTCTGCTTATAACTTCTAAACAGTTTGCCCAAAAATCATAAAATCTGTCTCATTAGATTCAGTATTTCAAACGGAGTCCACTTTCCCATACTGAACCAACCAAAAGAACAAAAACCTAAGGGGGGAAAACCTGGACTAAACCAAAAACACAAGAAACACAAGGGAAAAACACTAGGAAAAACAAGACAAAACAGAACACAATTCTGACAAATACTGTGTTTGAAAAGGAAATTACACATTTCACAGAGCCCCTAAACAGACATGGTGATGGAACAAATATGAGATAGTAGAGAAAAAAAAGTTTCAATGCATTATCTCACAATTATATTGTTGGGTAATTATATTGTATATAATTTGCGGGCATCAGGGAGCTACTATCAATATCAGGGGATTGAAAATGCTTTTGAATGCGTGCTCGCTTTGTACTTTCACTTTCAAATTCACAGTCACGTCCACTATGTGCATAGGGATCAGCGGTAATGATTTTACAAGATAAGATATTTGTCAGTGACACTTTCTCAAGCCAACCTAATAATAATAATAATAAGTGTAAGTAGCGCACTTGCTTTATACTTTCACTTTCAAATTTGCGATCATGTGCACTATGCACATAGGGAGCAGCGGTAATGATTTTACAAAATAAGATATTTGTTAATGATGCTTTTTCAAGCCAACTTAAGTAGAAGAAGAAGAAGCCAACAGTAATAGTCCACAGTGATAAAACACTAATAATAATAAGTTAAATAGCATTTCAGTAGGTTCAGTAGGTTTTCCTGCTGCCTTAAAAGAGAGCTTGAAAAAAATTAAAGGAAAAATATTAATAAAAATTATAAATTGTGTGTCTTTTTATTTCTTTGTTATTCCATTGTGTTTTCCAGCCCATTTGTCTGGTCCAGACAAAATCAGTAAAAAGTCGTACGTTATGGGGAAGGTAAAAGAGTGTGAAAAAAGTATGTTTTCTCCTCCCTTTATTTTTTCCCCTTTATTATTTTCCTTTTGTTCACTCACACTAATAACTGTCTGTTTTTCTCTTCAGGACTGTCTTTAAATCTTATAGCGGGAGTATGTGCTGGTGTTGGTGTTGTTCTACTGATGGTTGCAGCTGTTGTTGGTGTGATTTACTTTTGTTGCAGGAGCTCTAATAAGGGCAAGTATCACCAACAGATACTATAGTGATACTATAGTAAAAACATCAGGCAAACTTGTTTATTAGGCAAAATTGTGGTTTAATTGTCTGTTTTTTTTTTTTTTTTAACAGAAGACATAAAGAAAAACAAGACTAAGCCACTGATAAAAGTCCCAGTATGAGGTAAGATACTGTAATATTGCTGTAAACTGAATAAACAGAATAAACAGAATCTTATTAGCTGTAAACACTGTATATTTATTTCTCTTTACCTTCCATTTTTCTTACAGAAGGAGAAATGTCACATAATCAGAGAGAATTTTAACAGGATCAGCAGAGGTTTTATTCCCATTCAAAACAAATGGGGCATGTGCCAATAATTGGGCCAATTCTGTTTCCTCAAGAAAGCTCAAAAGAAGAAAGTTCACCTGCTGTGTACATGGAGAATCACTTCTCGGACTGTACACAAGTAGCAAACTGAGTTCTCTTTTGCGTCTTCTTGAACAAGTATACAGACAATTATGTCAAAATGCATGTCTTAATGAGTGTTCTTGTAAAGAATACAGTCGGTTAAGTGAAAGGAAACACTGAAAGGTCACTTTTCCCCAGGCAGCTGCTATTCAGTCACAGACTACATTTCCCATAACCCATTGCCTGCCCCGGACTAATCATACCTGATTGTTTTCACATGTTGTCTTTGACATTATTAGTCTCTGCCTATATAAACCCTGTTCATGCAGTCATTCTTTGTGCAGTCTTGTTTGTATAATGCTGCAATTCAGAGCCCTTGTATCCTTGTGTCAGGGTTTTTGTAGTTATTTGAATTATCTGCCCTATGATATGATTTT
>NW_026129884.1:0-32042 GCF_022985175.1 Labeo rohita | reverse complement strand
TTTACTGAAAACCATTCCTTCATATACCCTTGGGTAAAAAAGTTTATCTTCATCTGTGAATTTTCTATTTTTCATAAATTTATATTGTTTATTTGTTTCACTCTTTATTGCTTTTCCTTAAAACGTCCTATTAGCATACAAATAAACCTTTGTTATTCCTTTTCTCTTATAATCGGGTATTTCATTGTTTTTTTAAATAGTTAATTCATTCAACAAAGTTACAAATTCTGAGGAAAAATATAAATAAGATTCCACCCCGGTACTAAACTACCTAAACAATATTTTCACCATCATAGTAACCCAGATTCATTGCTAATGAAACAGCTCTCACCTGATGGGTTGTGTGCATAGTCTACCGTTCAATATTATCTGAAGTTGTCCTAACTGGATCAGCCTGGTCCGGTCATTTGGGGCTTGGAAGGAATTCTTTCAGGTTCAGATAATAGGTTATAATAAATAAACCACTCTGAGTCATGTTTTAAGAGAGGTTTAAGCGAATCACCATTTGAAATGGTTTCGTTTTAATATAACAATAACTCATAAGCAATAAATTCAAAATAACAGCGAGAAAGTCTTCACCTGAGGTGTGGCAAGCATATACACAAGTTCAACCTGACTATCACAAGTTCAAACTGTACATACACATTATCTTCAATTGCAATCAGACAGACCCATTTTTATTTTAGTCAACTTCCATAACGCCTCTAGTATCTTAAGCAAAACATCTTTTTCCTGTGCAGCAATAGCATACTTCTGCAAACAGCCAAGAAAGTAAAATACAAGCAATCATCTTTTTAGAACCATGTTGCAGATGCATCTCCTTTACAACATTTTGTTTGAGCTGTTCTCACCTCTCACACACACACACATCACATTTTAATACCCCTTAGAGGTGAGCCCTTTAACTGTTGCCCTTGGCATTGTTGTTGTACTATTTCCTATTTAATACTGTACAGCCGCCTTGTTACAATTCTGTATTGTTAAAGGTGGTATATAAATAAAGGTGATTTGATTTGATTTGATTTGTGAGAGCAGTGGTTAGGAGTCTCAATGTTTCCAGATCCTCCATAACAGAATTCAATTCAGAATAAAAATCATTCAGAGTAATTATTTCCCTCACCAGTTTTATTATTCTCTTGTTTATGTCTCCTTGTTTTCTGATCAAATCAATTCCCTTAGTTTAAAGATCATCCTCTGACGCTCCTCTGGGTTTCTCTTATCCTTCCCTCTCACGTTTCCTCCTTTCCTCTTTCTTATCCTCCTTGATTTGTAGTTTTTGTAGCATTTCTATAAACAAATCTTCGAGGTAAATTTCAAGTTTTTCTGGTTCATTGTTCCTTCTGTAAGATTGTTCAGGAAATGATACAACAACATTTATCTCTTTGTGAGGGTTTTGCTTTAGCCTCAGAGTTAAAATCACTGTTTTTGAGGTTACCCTGCAGATCTTGTTCTTCTTTTTCTCTGTTTGACTCATTGTCACTATCACTGAGCGCACAGTCCATCACTTCAGACTGATAGTCATAATCAGCATCAGTTGAGAACTTTGCTATATCTTTTGTAGATTCTTCTGTCACAGGTTGTGGGGGCTTTGTTACCGTGATAGTGCTAAAATCACTGTTTTTCAGGTCACTCTGCAAATCTTGATTATCTTTTACTGTAGACGGAGAATCGTAATTGTTTTTAATGTCAGTACTGAAGTACTGATGTACTGATGTACAGGTCTGAATGTTGGTGTTAGTCTGAGGACTTTTGCATTCACTGTCTCTTCTTCTTAGTCTGTGCTCCACATGATTTTCTTGTGGCCAAGAGTTTGCTCTTTGTGTATGCTGCTCTGGTCTTTCTGAGTAACTGACTTTGAAGAAAGTGCTTCCTGTAGTTCCTGAATCTAAAAAAGAAACAAGAATAGTAAAACATTAAAGCAAGTTATTTAGACTCTCCACAGAACACAAGGCATGTGCAATGCTCTTCATGAGTCATGCATGACATTTTTGCTTTTAAAAAAAGTGTGCTGAAGTCATATGAATATGTCTTAATTGTAATTATTTTAATCAGGTCAAATCAGACACTCTGCTAGGGGTATTTAATAAAGCACTTACATTTTAACCTCTAATTTGTTTGGACTTTTTGAAGTTTGGAGTTTTTTTAAGTAAACCAACATACAGTATAACCTCACTGTCTCACTCTTGTATCAAATCATGATGCATTGTGCAATAGGCTACAGCTGAATCACAACACTGATAATATTCACTAGATGTCATATTAGTCATCAGACTCCTTAACATTAATTTCACTAAATATTTAACAGATTTTGCATTAACATACAAAGATTAAATACATTTTTATTGTGAGCTCAGATGAAGAATTAGATGAGGTCAGTAAGGAAACAGCAATGAAAAGAAAGTACAAGAAGATATCTGTCACACCCCTTTGGACTGTTTAGTTTCGTTTCTCCCTCTTGTGCCCATATTTGGTCATTCCTGTTTCTTGTCCTCCTTTAGTCATCATTAATTTTCCTTGTATCACCTGTTCCTTAATTATGTTCATCGTTATCACCTGTCTTTATAAGTTGCGTTCTGTTCAGTATTTGGTGTCTGGTCTCGTCAATGTGTTCATGTTTGTTTCTACCCTCCCGTTATGGATTTATCTGCTTTGGATTTCTTCTGTGGATTATATTAAAGACTTTATCTTTGACCCTCATCTTTGTTCGCCCCTTCCTTGCATGATATGTGACAATATCAATGGGTGTATCCAAGTAAATCATTACTAGAGATTAAGACTTTAAGGTATTTAACAATGGGGCTTTCTTGATAATAAATTGAGAACAGGCCTGGAGCAGCCATCAGGACAATTTGTCATGAATTAGGCAGGGGGAATCACTTAGACATAGGGGCAGTTTCACAGAGGATGCAGAAAGTAAGCATAGGAGAAATGCAGAAAGTCACAAATTTCAGTATTTTTTTTTTATTATTATTATTTTTTAACCGATGAAGATGGTGTCTTCACTTTCACGTGTTTTATAAAGGGTATAATCCATACCGCTTTCTAATATTCATTTTAATTTACTGAATATGTGGTGTATTTTTTTATTTTATTTTTTCTAAGCTGTGCCTATTCACAAGTTCGATTGCGGAATGTCTGCTTAAGCAGGTTAGTATGTAATTTGTTATTTATCTGTATATTCATATTGAAATATTTTATTTAAAAAAAAAAAAAGGCAGGGGGCAATGTGGGCTGGTCTTGGGCAATTCCCAGGGCTGAAAATGGGTCCCACTCCCGCCCTGGAGAGATTCACGCCCCCTGCTTCTTATGTATGTCATCTGTCATTTCATAAGGTACTGTATGTTTGACTTCAAGCAGCCCTGTTTAGAATACAGATTGATTGGTATTTGACATTAAAGTACTACAAGACTGATTTGAAAGCATACAGAGCCATCTGCTCTCTACAGCTCAGGCGGTACTTTGATGTCAAAAACCGATCACTCTGGGCAACTCTCAAGCAGACTGGTGAGGCAACAACTGACTGCAAGATGCAGCCATATTTGATCCAGAGATTGGGGCAAAAATGCCCCTGTATGAGTTTTTGTCTCATATTAATATATAATTTTTTTGGTTTAATTAATCACCACATCATGTAATTATTTACATTATTTTTTTAAATTGATTAACAGCTCTTATTTACCCTAAACGTTCCCAAGTGTTTCACAAAACCTGCTTTCTAAAATACACCCGTCATTGCAAATGTAAAGGTGTGCAAGAAAACTTACCTTGTATTTGTGCTGGAGATTGATGAGTATCCTTTTTGGGCCGATTGTCTTTTGTTGTTTTATTTTTGAAATCCGTTTTATGTGTTTCACCCACTGGTGTCTCTTCAAGACTACTATTAGAAGTAATTTCAGAAGTTTCTGACTGTATATTTGCTTCTGCTGCACTATAAAAAACATATGGTTTGGACTGATGGCCATTATCACCATGAACTGACTTCATTTCTATAGATTCTTCTGTAGATTCTTCTTTTGTGGATTCTGAGGGATTTGCTTCAGTCTCAGAGTTAAAATCATCAGTGTTCAGATGTTCAGATAGATCTTGTTCTTTCACTCTTTTTGACTCATTGTTTAACTTGCTTCCGCTGGACTGAAAGTCCATCACTCTAGATAAAATAGGTTCGGACTGATCGTCGTAATGACAATCATTAATTTTTATATGTGGTGTAGATTCACTGGACATGGCTGAAAACAAATGAAAATTAAATAAGAACAACAACTCAAAAAGGCTATACAAAAAATTTACTAAAGCTATTTTTCTTGCAAAAATTTTTGAATTCACATTTGAATATACTGAGGTTTGGCACACATATATTACACAATATTTTGCTTACATTTTCTGAAGAAAAGCAAGCATGCCTTGTCAGACCTGAAGTGGTTCTGCAAGCTTCTAATAGAAATAAATGCAAATTTTAAGAGACACTGCAATGGTGATGGAAAAACATGTGGTTATATGTTTTTTTTTTTTTTAATGTTACCTTATTATTTAATTATTTTAAATACATTATCAACGGTTTATGCCTGCCAATAAAACCCTAGTATTACATTAAGTGACTGTGAGCCCACCTGACATCATCAAGTTCATCAAGTTCCTGAATCTGCAAAAGGACAATGGCAAAAAAGGGGGGAGGGGGAATTATTCATTTGTTTACAGATGTGAAAGGAGGATGATGACATCACTAAATCAATGATGAACTGACTTTAACTGAAAAATTGACTTTACTATTGTCCTCTTGCATTATTGACACTATTTTCCTGTTTAACATTGTAAGGCCCCAATCAGACTGAACATGTTTTTCAGGTTTAAACACAAGGTGCACAGCACTGCCTTTAAAAAAATAAAATAAAATAAAAATAAATATATAAAAAATAAATTATATATATATATATATATATATATATATATAATTTAGAAATAAGCAGTGTGCTGCAGTTTGCTTATGTTGCTATAGCTACCAAATAACTACCAAATCAGCTATCCTGTCAGTCTAATCAAGGATTAGGCCTACAGTGCAAGCACTCTAAAATCTTTGGTTTGCTGTAAAGTAAACTGTCATATTACCAGAAACTTTAAAAAATACTTCTCCGGGTAACCCACAACAGCCAGCTCAAGTTTCTTCTCCATCATTGCAGTCTCCGGACTTTCCAAACAACTGTAAACTTTCATTACCACAACAAAAGGGCACTTTTCTGCTCAGAGTAGCTTCAGGCACTCGTACAGAAACACAAGGTGCAGCACGAGGCACCCGGGCAGTGATGGGCAGTAGCATCGCTACAAGTAGTGACGCTACTTTCTTAACTACTTTCTTAGTAGCGTGGTGGTAGCATCGCATATAGCAAAAGCTATATTTTCCAAAGCATTTCTGAAGCTCAAGCTCAAATCGAAAATATAGCTGCTAATGATCAATGATCCTGGATCAGCAAAAGTGACATCACCACCACTAAACATCGTATCACCATTGGCTCCTCAAACTGTCAGTCAAACCTTATTATTCCTCCCACATCACTTATGAATGAAGTGTATCTCAGCTTGTTTGCAGTCTGAAGGTAAATAAAGAACTGTTGATTGAATAAGTACAGCTTTTTATTTACTCAAGAAACACTATATTTATAAAGGTTATATTTTTATTATTATTATTAGTAGTAGTATTATTATTATTATTTGAGGAGCGGAGAAGTGTATTAGTATAGCATTTGTTGTCAAGTCATTGTCAAATAACTTGTGCAAAACACTAAATCTTTTATAATATGACATTTTGGCCAAATAATAGAAAAAACTGGGTGCCCACATAGTGACAGAAAACTGTAAAACCTGCAAGTTCATGATAATGTAAGTGTAGTAAATGCCAGTACTGCCTTTGTTGTGGTGTTAATGACGGGAAAATACAGCCCGATTTTGACAATTCGTACATATTTTACGAGGTGGTCACTTTTGTTTTTGCCCCCATTTTTCATGAGCTGAACTCAAAGATCTAAGACTTTTTCTATGTACACAAAAGGCCTATTTCTCTCAAATATTGTTCACAAATCTGTGTAAATCTGTGTTAGTGAGCACTTTTTCTTTGCCGAGATAATCCATCCACATATCAGCATATCAGACAGCATGATTATTGCACAGGTGTGCCTTAGGCTGGACACAACAAAAGGCCACTCTAAAATGTGCAGTTTTATCACACAGCACAATGCCACAGTTGTCGCAAGTTTTGAGGGAGCATGCAATTGGCATGCGGACTGCAGGAGTGTACACCAGAGCTGTTGCCCATGAATTAAATATTAATTTCTCTACCATAAGCCGTCTCCAAAGGCGTTTTAGAGAATTTGGCAGTACATCCAACCGCCCTCACAACCGCAGACCACGTGTAACCGCACTAGCCCAGGTCCTTCACATCCAGCATCTTTACCTCCAAGATTGTCTGAAACCACCCACCTGGACAGCTGCTGCAACAATCGGTTTGCATAACCAAGGAATTTCTGCGCAAACTGTCGGAAACCGTCTCAGGGAAGCTCATCTGCATGCTCATCATCCCCATTGGGGTCTCGACCTGAATGCGGTTCATCGTCGTAACCGACTTGAGTGGGCAAATGCTCACATTCCATGGTGTCTGGCACTTTGGAGAGGTGTTCTCTTCACGGATGAATCCTGGTTTTCACCAGACAGGGCAGATGGCAGTATGGCAGTATGGCGTCGTGTGGGTGAGCGGTTTGCTGATGTCAACGTTGTGGACTGAATGGCCCATGGTGGCGGTGGGGTTATGGTATGGGCAGGTGTTTGTTATGGACAACAAACATGGGTGCATTTTATTGATGGCATTTTGAATGCATAGAGATACTGTGATGAGATCCTGAGGCCCATTGTTGTGCCATACGTCCACGACCATTTTGCAGCATGATGATGCACGGCCCCATGTTGAAAAGGTCTGTACACAATTCCTGGAAGCTGAAAACATCCCAGTTCTTGCATGGCCAGCATACTCACCGGACATGTCACCCATTGAGCATGTTTGGGATGCTCTGGATCGGCACTTACGACAGCGTGTTCCAGTTCCTGCCAATATTCAGCAACTTCGCACAGCCATTGAAGTGGAGTGGACCAACATTCCACAGGCCACAATCAACAACCTGATCAACTCTATGCGAAGGAGATGTGTTGCACTGCGTGAGGCAAATGGTGGTCACACCAGACACTGACTGGTTTTCGGACCCCTCCAATACAGTAAAACTGCACAGTTTAGAGGGGCCTTTTATTGTGGCCAGCCTAAGACACACCTGTGCAATAATCATGCTGTCTAATCAGCATCTTGATATGCCACACCTGTGAAATGGATGGATTATCTCGGCAAAGGAGAAGTGCTCACTAACACAGATTTAGACAGATCTGTCATTTTGAATTTATCATTTTGGTCAGTGTATCTTCACAGAAACTGATATATGAAGTTACAGTCTCTGTGAGCTCATCCAGATCGGTGGTAGCAGCTTCAAAAACACTCCAATCAGTCTATTCAAAACTGGCTTGTAAAATCTGCTCTGTTTTGTTGGTCCATCTCCTGACAGTCTTTACTACAAGTTTATCAGATTTCAGTTTTTGCCTGTAGTTTGGTATAAGATGAACCAGGCAGTGATCAGAGAGCCCCAAAGCTGTCAATGGGACAGAGTGATATGCATAGATAGAAAACCAATTAAAAAGCATTCTGTCTGATTGGGGCCAAAAGCTGCTTTGACACGGTCTGCATTCATGTTATATAAATAAAGGTGACTTGACATATTCTGAAACCTCCTTAATTTATTATGATTAGCAGATCATGTGAAGGCTGATGTTATCTCAAATCTATGGCTAGGATAGAGCAAACTGAAGGTTCCTGGATGAATAGAACAATAGAAACTTTATTGGAGACCTTTTGATTTCTATCACTGGCTTAGCAAGTTGTATGGAAGAAACTAGCTAGACTTTCAGCCTGGGAAATCTCACACTCATCCAGGCCATCCCATACACACACAACAAATTTTGAAACCACGGACAACATTTTTTTTTTTTTTTTTTTTTTGTATGGCCACCATCATCATCACCAAATAAAGTTTAAATCGGCTGGGGCCACACAAAATAATTAAAGTTTTAATAGTTAAGCTTATTAACTTAAGTCACAGCTGTGACCGACCTGCATTTGAAGTCCTTTAGTACATTCGGCAGGCAACAAAAACAACAACAACAACAACAATCTAAAAAAAAAAAATAATAATAAAAAAAATTAATAAAAATAGTAATAATAATTGGAGGGCAGCGGGCCAAATTGGTTGCCAGGCCACTGGGAATTCTCCCGGTGCTCCCAATGGCCAGTCTGCCCCTGCATCCTAATGTATTAGTCAACCTACACCCTCTGACTAAAATCAGACTGGTTAATTTGTAATCATGAGATCTCCAGCTGGCATGAGACTCAATGCAACATTCAGGTTTCTAATGACTGAAAAAATTAAAATTATGGGATGTCCAGAATAATCAAATATCCAAATACATACATTTGAAATTGGAGTCAGACTAAACATGTAACTAGAATCAAATTTATTCTGAATCCTAATAAATTAAGTAAACTTTACAAGAAGCACAAGTAAAAGACCTATTACACACATTCTACCTTCACCCACCCTGTTAGATTACAAAAGAGGGGCTGGTCCTTATACCACACAGAAAGAGCTACTGGACATTTATATATTAATCTCTTTAATGAGTATATGAGAGTGGAAACCCACCTTGTGCACCATGGAGTCATTAAATTGATACCACTGCTGGTTCTCATATGACTTGATGTCAGCATAATAGTGTCCACCAAGGTGTGAACCCACATGATTGATTACAGCATACAGCTCATAGATGTGACCACTCTCTTCCTAAAGAAATAGATAATACACATGAATGCATGACAAATATTGGTACTGTGCACATTCATACTTGCATCTCTAGAGTTCTGAAAGATAAAATGTCTGTACTCTACAATATGTAGTTAGCTATAAATGCAGTTACCAACTTAAAAACCCAAAATAGGTAAACCAATGAAGTATGTTTACAGTGGCAACAGTGTATGTTATAAGAAAAATGCCTGAATCAGAACACTCACAAACTCACAAAAAAATTATTAATTAATAAATAAATAAACAAATAAATGTAAAACAGCTTTAAACATGTGTCAAACCTTTGCTGGTAACTGGAGAGGAATATTGACATGACACTTGTTCTTTACATAAGTCATGTAGTTGTAATCCAGGACAAACCTCTGCAAATGCAGAGTCAGGACATCTGGTAGTTCAGAAATGGTGCAGCTCTGAAAGAAATTTTGTCTCATTTACAGTAAAGTCAGCTCGTTTTCAACTGTATCAACCCTATGAAAAATTGTATACAAATTGGTAGAGCCAACTTCATCATCTTTGTTTCATGTGTCAGGTAGTGTTTCTTACCTAATAATTTATCTCATTGTAAACACTTAATTACCATGAGATTTGGTCAGACTACTGAAATTTTACATTAATCTTCAAAATGTAAACTGTAAAGCTCACCATTTCCATGTCTGTCATTCTTTTGCAGTTTTCACAGTACAGCTGATCCTCTCCATTCATGAGCACTGGTTTAAACTGTTCTTCAAAACTCTCTGTCTGAAACATACAGTTTTAAGTATAAGATATCAATGACAAACAATAAAGCTGCCTAATGGGGAAAACATGACTGCATTTTAATTTGTATTTTAAATATGCAAAATTCAGCCTTAAAAGAGACAGAGGAATATTTTATTGCTCAAAGGTTTTTCTTTCGTTGCTCAGGGGACTTAATAGTCATTACAGCAGGTTTGTTATCCTATGGCTTCAGAGGACTTGCAGGATCATCAGTTCACAGGTTTGGGATGACATGCTATTCCAATAGTGAAAAATATGGTTTAGAATAAGAAGATTTGACAAATTCAAGTTGTATACAAATAGGTTTGTGGATAATGCAGTCAACACGACACTGCATTACGTCCTGCAACATCTAAACAAACCAGGGACATATGCAAGGATCCTGTTTGTGGATACCCTTCTGAATAAACAGCTCTCTGTTCCCACCTCCATCTGTCAGTGGATCACCAGCTTCCTGACAGACAGGCAGCAGCTAGTGATGCTGGAAAAATTCTCTTCTAACACCTGTACAATCCTGTACAATCAGCACTGGCGCTCCTCAGGGATGTGTTCTCTCCCCACTGCTCTTCTGCCTGTACACCAATGACTGCACCTCTAAAGACCCCTCTGTCAAACTCCTGAAGTTTGCAGATGACACTACAATCATCTGTCTCATCCAGGATGGCGACGAGTCTGCTTACAGACAGGAGGTTGAGCAGCTGGCTGTCTGGTGCAGTCACAACAACTTGGAGCTCAACACGATCAAAACTTTTTGTGGATGATTGTGGAGAAACACCCCAGCACTCCCCCACTCACCATCACACCATCATGGGCAACACTGTGACTGCAGTAGAATTATACAAGTTCCTGGGCACCACCAACTCCCAGAACCTGTAGTCGGACAATTACATAGACACTGTGAAAAGGGCCCAGCAGAGGCTATACTTCCTCTGCCAGCTGAAAATGTTCAACCTGCCACAGGTGCAGATGACACAGATTACTTAGCTGTTATCGAGTCAGTTCTGTGCTCTTCTATAACTGTTTGGTTTGGGGCAGCAAACAAATCAGATATAAGAAGACTGCAACGGACTGTTAGAACAGCTGAAAGAATTATTGGTGTGCACCTGCCCAACCTCCAGGGCTTGTACAAGTCCAGACACCTTCGACACAACCTGTTTGCACTTCTTCCCTCAGGCAGATGCCACAGAAATGCACTAGATCATCTAGGCATAAAAGTTTTTTTTTTTTTTTTTTTTTTTCCCATGCCATCTCCATCCTAAATAGCTAACACAGAAATGGCCTTCTGTTCCAGATGTATACTATGTTGTTGTTGTTGTTATTATTATTATTATTATTTTCTTTAGTCTTATTTAAATGTTCTTTTATTCTCCTGTGTGATAATTTACATATGTATGTTTGTACCAAGAGCTCCTGAAAAACCACAATTTCCTTATGTTTGTGCACACTTAAAAATAAATAAAAACTCATTCTGATTCTGATCTCATTTGGGGGTAGTGGACATTTCACCTGGAAACTGCAGTGAATTGTGCAGTGAATAGCTTTTTGCAGAAATGCACAGTCTTTAAAATACTTTTTTTTTTTCTTCCATTAGGCTAGAATGCAGAGAATATATATAAATATGCACTCTGGGGTCACGTGGTGGTTTGAAGCAAATTTACAGCATAATGCTGTAAATTTCAAATCTACAGAGGCAGGATTTTCTTCAATGGTCGACATTCGGGAGCGGCAAGAAGAACGATTTGCAACTGTGGCAAGTAACTTATTTTAGTTTTTATTTTTCATGCTTGGTAACTGCAGTAGTATATTAAGGTGTCTACATTCACGGTAACCGCAGATTAACCAATCCTCCGTCTGCAGGGTGCGAGGCAGACTTTTACTGGGTTTAAGCAGCGTGGTCGCGGCAGGATTTCACAGATTCCCCGGCCTTATAGCGGCTATAGGCGGAAAGTCTCTGGGTTCCTATACGTTAAGAATTACACGCTGCTTCTGGTCTTCAGTGATGCGAGGACAACGTTTGAGTATCTGAGTGAAAGCAGAGTCAATTCATAAAAGAACAATGTATATTTAAAAGCACATGTCCAGTTTTGTATGAGGAAGTAAATCCAGCATGTACATTCATGAGGATGATGAAAGTGTTTTCACTTGAGTAAAGCCTTGAAGTCTCTTTAATTGAATATCTCTTCATTGAATATGTACAACTTCTCATGTGGTAACATATAATTTATTTAATCTTATTCAACCCAAAAATAACTTAATCAACCTATACATTAGGTTACAGTGATTTAATGAAATTTAAAGGTTAAAACAGGTAGAAATAACTCACTAAGAACCCTGCCAACCCCCGCTCATTTTGTGGCCACCCTCTTTTGAGGCTGTGCCCCTGTGTACCCGTTGAAGTGAACCCAAGTTGCCACTCTTCTTTGCAAAGTGATTTTTTAGCAGAATTTCTGAAATGTAAGAACTACACACACACCAACATCACCTTTTTCCTTTTATTATATTCTTTTATTGTCTACTGCTGTTCAAACATTTGGGATTAGTAAGATTTTTTGTTTCTTATGAAATAAGTCTCTTCTTCTCATCAAGGCTGCATTTAATTGATTAAAAATACAGAATAAAATTTAATGTGAAATATGTTCTATATTAATATTGTCACGAATCTGGTCGGTGTCCCGCTGTCCGCTCACCACCAGAGGTCACTCTCACCCCATCATGACACTCTGACTGTTGTACCACACCCCGGACTACATCTCCCGTCATGCATCACGCAGATTGCGTCAGCACATGTGACCAATCAGCAGCACCATAAAAGCCCCGGTCTTTCCCCATGCTAGTCACGGATTGTTGATAGTGTTTCTCCCAATGTTTAGCGTTTCTCTGGTTTCCTAGTTCCTAGTTTTGATCTCCTGCCTGGTTTTCTCGTTTACTACTGTCTAGCCGCCTGCCGTTTTGGACTTTCTCCCGTTATTGGATTATTCTCTACGATTGCCTGTGATATTCCAGTCTGCTCCTGCTTTCACCCTGCCTGTACGACCATGTCTTTGTCTCGCTCCTTCAATAAATATCGCGCATGGATCCGCTCGCCTCTCGTCCCTTTTATTCCGTTACAGAACAATCGGTCACAACAGGATCCAGCAGCTTTTTACCCGGACATTCACATGATATGGACACAGACAGGATTCTTTGCCGGATCAAACAAGGACCGCACACACTGGATCAATACACCAGTGAGTTTCTTTCCATTTCCAACTACTCCACCCTACCGGACTGTTTAAAAATAGAAATTTTCTGTGATGGCGTAAACCAGCCTTTAAGGGCGAGGCTGAGACGCGAGGGTCCGCGTTCATCACTTGCGGAATTTATTTTGTGTACTGTGGGGGTCGCGAAGGAGGAACGCGACAACGCGGACATGGCAGCTGCGCATCCCGCGCACAGATTGGCGGTAACGCCGGATCACAATGCCACAAACAAGTTTTCCGCCTGGATCGCTCGTGAAATGGCGGCCGTGTTGGAGCGTGCCCTAGCTATGCCGGTGTCAGCAGAGTCCGTGCACAAGATGGCGGCCGCGCCGCTGTACACTCGCGAAACGACGACGACGGAGGAGCCCGTGCACAAAATGGCGGCGAATGCGATGCCCGTCCGCAAGATGACGGCGGCGCCAGTGCGCGCTCACCAGATGGCGGTGAAAACAGAGCTCCGTCACATCACAGCTGCTATACCAGAGCCGTATAAAGACACAGCTGCATTTCCTGAGTCAAGTCAAGTTTCCAAGTCAAGCTGCAGCTGTATTTCCTGAGTCAAGTTTCCAAGTTAATTCAATTTACAGCTGCATTTCCCGAGTCAAGTCAAGTTTCCAAGTCAAGTCAGATTGCAGCTGTGTTTCCTGTGTCAAGTCAAGCTGGAGCTATGTTTCCTGCGTCAAGTCAAGTCAGAACCGCTCTTAAGGCAAGTCAAGCTAAAACTGTGTTTCCTGTTTCAAATCAAGCCAGAACTGTTGTTCCTGTGTCAAGTCAAATTACAGCTGCACAAAATGGCTGCCACGCCAGAGCCGCTGCACAAGATGGCTGCCACGCCAGAGCCGCTGCACAAGATGGCTGCCACGCCAGAGCCACTGCACAAGATGGCCGCCGTCTCCGAGCCACTCCACAATATGGCTGCCATTCCAGAACCTGTGGTCAGCACCCGGACACCACCTGTGGTCATGATGGCCCACGTGCTGGACACACCCCTAATGACGGTATGGGCAGCTAAAGTGGCGCTCCTTCATGTCGCGGCGGCTACCCCTGAGTCAAGTCAAGACACAGAGTCAAGCCAAGTCACCCCGTCCTCCACGAGTCAGGCCAAGTCACAGTTGTTCCCCACGAGTCAAGTCACGCTACAGCTGTGGCTCCTGAGCCAAGCCATGTTGTTCATGAGTCAAGTCCTGGTACAGCGGATCTCCATGAGCCAAGCCAGGTTATAGCAGATCCTCATGAGCCAAGTCAAGCTTCAGCCGCTGCTCCGGAGTCAAGTCAGACTACAGCTGTAGCCTCCAAGTCCAGTCAAGCCTCCAAGTCCAGTCAAGCTTCCAAGTCCAGCAACGTCAAAGCGGTCGTTCCTGTGTCAAGCAATGGCAAGGCGGTCGTTCCTGCGTCAAGCAACGGCAAGGCGGTTGTTCCTGCGTCAAGTGAAGTCAGGGCCGCTCCTCCTGAGTCGAGCAAGGTCACAGCCGTGGTTCCTGAGTCAAGCAAAGTCACAGCCGTGGTTCCTGAGTCAAGTAAAGTCATTGATCCTCACAAGCCAGTTCAAGTCACCGCTGATCTCCATGAGTCAAATCAGGTCACTACTGATCTTCACGAGCCAAGTCAAGTCACTGCTGATCTCCAAGAGTCAAGTCAGTTCACTACTGATCTTCACGAACCAAGTCAAGCCACAGCTGGTCTTCACGAGCCAAGTCAAGTCACAGTAGATCTCCACAAGCCAAGTCAGGCCTCAGCCAGTCAACACGAACCAGGTCAAGTCACCGTTGATCCTCATAGGCCAAGTCAAATCATCACTGGACTTCACGTGTCAGGTCAAGTCACAGCAGCACTTATTGAGCCAAGTCAAGAATCAAGTCACGTCTTGTCTGACCGCCCAGAGCCAAGTCACGTCTCGTCTGACCTTCCAGAGCCCCGTCGCGTCTCGTCTATCTGTCCAGAGCCTCACCATGTCTCGTCTGACGGCCCAGAGTCAAGTCACAACTCACCCAACACCCCAAGGGCACGGCCTATCAGGATGGCCGGCGTGCTGGACCCACCACTAGCATCAGTGAGGGCAGCGAACATCCCAATGGCATTAATACCTTCTAGACCCACCTTTAAAGAGGTCCTGCCACCCGCCACGGCTCTTCCCGTGATGGCGGTTGCCATTTGGTGTGTGTGGTCTGCACACTGTGCTCCTGAGGTCACATCTGTTCACAAGTCCGCCCCTGAGATCACGTCCGGTCACAAGCCTGCTCCAGAGCTCCCGACTGATCACAAGTCTGCTCCAGAGGTCCCGTCTGGTCTCAAGTCTGCTCCAGAGGTCCCGTCTGGTCTCAAGTCTGCTCCAGAGGTCCCGTCTGGTCTCAAGTCTGCTCCAGAAGTCCCGTCTGGTCTCAAGTCTGCTCTAGAGGTCCCGTCTGGTCTCAAGTCTGCTCCAGAGGTCCCCAGAGGCCTTCCCTGTCAGAGAAGCCGCGCCAATGCCTCCTGAGGTGTCAGCTTTGGCTGTGGATCCTCCTAGGGAGGCGGCGTTATCCTTTGGTCTCTCTGCTGCTCCCCTTATTCTGTCTGCCTCCTCTGTCCCTGTTCTCCCCAGGTCCCAGTGCATTATGCGGGTTCCTGCTCAGCCCTGGAGGGCTCCTGCCCCTCCTGCTCTTCTGTTTGTCTCCTCTATCCCTGCTCTCCCCAGGTCCCAGCCCTTGACGCAGGTCCCTGCTCTGCCCTGGAGGGCCCCGGCGCCTCCTGCTCTGCCTGGAGGGCTCTTGCACCTCCTGCTCCGGCTCCGGCTACGCCTTGGAGGGCTCCTGCTCCGCCTCCGCCCTGGAGGGCTCCTGCGCCTCCTGCTCCGCCTCCGGCCCCGCCCCGGAGGGTACCTGCTCTGTCGGTCCTGCCTCAATCACCGGGCCCTCCACATGGACCTGGCCCTCCAGCCCTCGCCCTGTCTCGCTCCCGCCCCACCGCTCCCCTGGACTGTTGTTCCCTTCGAGCATCTGGAAGCCGCTCCTTGGGGGGGGGGGGCTATGTCATGAATCTGGTCGGTGTCCCGCTGTCCGCTCACCGCCAGAGGTCACTCTCACCCCATCATGACACTCTGACTGTTGTACCACACCCCGGACTACATCTCCCGTCATGCATCACGCAGATTGCGTCAGCACATGTGACCAATCAGCAGCACCACAAAAGCCCCGGTCTTTCCCCATGCTAGTCACGGATTGTTGATAGTGTTTCTCCCAATGTTTAGCGTTTCTCTGGTTTCCTAGTTCCTAGTTTTGATCTCCTGCCTGGTTCTCTCATGTACTACTGTCTAGCCGGCTGCCTTTTTGGACTTTCTCCCGTTATTGGATTACTCTCTACAATTGCCTGTGATATTCCTGTCTGCTCCTGCTTTCACCCTGCCTGTATGACCATGTCTTTGTCTCGCTCCTTCAATAAAAGCTCGCGCATGGATCCACTCGCCTCTCGTCCCGTTTACTCCGTTACAAATATACTTTAAAATGGAATTTATTTCTGAATTTTCAGCATCATTACTCTAGTCTTCTCATTTCTCCAGTGTAACATGATCGTTTAGAAATCACTGTAATATACTGGTTTATTATCAGTTTTAGAAACTGCTTAACAGTTGTGCTGCTTATTTATATTGTTTTGGAACCTGTGATACTTTTTTCAGGATTCTTTCATGGATTTAAAAAAAAAAATCCAACAAGTATGTGTTAAATTGAAATGATAGTAAAGACTTACATTGTTAGATAAGATTTCTATTTTAAACTGCTCTTCTTTTAAACATATTCATCAAAGAATCCTGAAAAAGTATCACAGGCTCCAAAACATACACTGACAACTTTGACAATGACATTGACAACATTGACAATTGATAATAAATGAGAATGATCTCTGACAGATCATGTAACCTTGGTGTAATGAGGCTGAAAATTTAGTTCCCCTTCAGTTGTTCTCTATGACGTTACGTCATAACTGACGTATTTGGGGTCTCCCTTGGGAGGCCAATCACCTCTGAATTAAACTGGAAAAAGCCAATGAAAATTGGCGAGTGGATTTTGCATGCCAAGCCACTCCCCCGTACATACGGGTATATAAGATGGCGGCGTGCATCCACTCATTCAGATTTCTGCTTCGGAGCTTCACCTGCAAGCTGACTGGAAACTCCTCAGTGGATTCTCTCGATGCTGCGTAGCCGGGTGCATCTCTGCACTGGTAACTTTGCATTACAGCGAAGAACCCCTCTTGAGTGCACGATTGTGCCGCGGTCCTTCCCTGGGCAAACCGGCAATAAAAAGCAATAAAAGAGCAACAAAGCACGGTTGTTGAGAGTGTCTTTTTCAAGACGCATTCCGATTGTGTGTTTTTAAGGAGCGATAGTTTCCTTACTTCCTCATGATGGACACAATCGTCAATCGTCAAAAAAATAAAAATAAAAATCTGGTTGAACCTGGTGAGATGTACAACACTGACAAAGCTCGCTTTCTTGGTGTTTCATCTTTCAGGCCAGCCTCTTCGGTGATGCTGTTCAGGACTTTGCCCAGCGCTCCTGGGCAGTTCAGGTGCAGATAGAGTGCCCATTGAGGGCCGCGTTTTTGTCTCCCGTCACCGAATATCCACCCTGGTGGTCAACCCCTTTGGGAGTGTTGAGCTGACCACATCTAGGGGTGGATTTCTGCCATCTGGGTTGCCTTGTGGAAATATTAGGACATGGGGCTTCCTGGAAGCAGGCTACCCGGGGATGGAGAAGATTGCTTGACGGGGGACTTCAACTCCTGTTCCCCCCCCTCTTCTGGAGGAGGGCCGGGAGAGGGTGGCTTCGCTGCTGCCGCCTACCTTCGGGTCGGTGGTACCCAACCACTCACAACCACTCACAACCACTCACAACTCGGAGTATGTCTTCGCCAACACTGCGGGAACCAGGGGTGAAGGTAAGGGCTGCTTGCCGCAGCGTGACTTTTCTCCAGAACACTTTGTTTTCTCAGTTGGGTCCCTCCAGCCAAGATGAAAGCGGGGTTTTACTGTCCCCATTTCATCGTACTCAAGAAGTCCGGTGGGTTACGACCTATTCTGGACCTGCGGGTTCTGAATCGGTCCCTTCACAGGCTACCGTTCAGGATGCTGACAGTGAAGCGCATTTTTCATGCATTCTTCACCAGGATTGGTTTGCAGCCATCGACCTGAAGGTTCCTCGACACAGACCATTTCTTCGGTTTGCACCTCAGCCATCTGGGGTTTCAGGCCAACCAGGAAAAGAGCAGACTCTCCCCTGTGCAGAGTATCTCTTTTCTTGGCATGGAGTTGGATTCGGTCAATATGTCGGCACACCTCACGAATGAGCGCACTCAGTCAGTGCTGAGTTGTCTGAACTTTTTCAGACACAGGATAACGGTCCCTCTCAAACTTTTTTAGAGGCTCCTGGGATGTATGGCAGCCGCAGCCGCAGTTACGCCGCTTGGACTGCTCCATATGAGTCCGCTTCAGCGCTGGCTCTATGGCCGAATCCCCAGATGGGCTTGGCACCACGGCACGTTCCGGGTCAGCGTTACCCCACGTTCCGGGTCAGCGTTAGACCCTGCCTTCTTGCGGGCCGGTGTGCCCCAGGGTCAGGTGTCGAGGCACGTGGTCGTGAACACAGATGCCTCCAAGAAGGGCTGGGGTGCCATTTGCAACGGGCAGACAGCTTCGGGCTCCTGGTCAGGACCTCGACTGCAGTGGCACATCAATTGCCTCGAGTTGCTCGCAGTGCTTTTAGCGCTGCGTCGGTTTCTTTCGATGCTGCGTGAAAGCTTGTGCTGATTCGAACAGACAATGTTCCGACGGTAGTGTATATCATCTGGCAGGGTGGTTTGCTCCCGTCGCATGTCGCAACTCGCCCGCCATCTCCTCCTGTGGAGTCAGACGCAGCTCAGATCGCTGCGGGCCATTCACATTCCGGGAGAACTGAATCATACAGCTGATGCGCTTTCACGACAGCTCGTCCGGCCTGGAGAATGGCGACTCCACCCCCAGGTGGTCCAGCTAATTTGGAGTCGATTCAGAGAGGCTCAGGTGGACCTGTTCGCCTCCCCGGCATCCTCCCACTGACGGCTGTTTTATGCTCTGTCCGAGGCCCCCATGTGTTGCTTCTGGATGTGACTCGGCCTGGGGAAGGCCAGTGAGGTCTGCCATGATTAATACCATCACTCAGGCTAGAGCCCCCTCTACCAGGCAGGCCTATGCCCTGAAGTGGGGTTTGTTCGCTGATTGGTGTTCCTCCCGCCGGGAGGATCCACAGAGATGCTCGGTCGATGTGGTGCTCTCCTTTTTTCAAGATAAGTTGGAGCGGAGGCTGTCCCCCTCCACTTTAAAAGTGTACGTGGCGGCCATCACTGCATACCATGATGCAGTCGATGGCCTGTCCCTCGGGAAGCATCACCTGATCGTCAGGTTCCTGGCTAAATCCCCCTCGCTCGCACTTCATCCCCTCTTGGGACCTCTCCGTTGTGCTACTAGGCCTTCGGAGGGCCCCCTTGAGCCGCTTGCATCAGTCGAGCTGAAATATCTGTCTTAAAGACATGGTTCCTGATCGCGCTCACACCCATTAACCTCCTGGGGTTGACGGTGGTGCCGACGGCCCGAATTGCATATTTTCATGACACGAGCAAAAAGGACCTAAAATGCTGGCTCGTTTTTAATCGTACATATAAAAGTAATACATCATTTAAATCTGTAGAGGATCTACTAATATTTGAGTACCCTCACAATATCAGCAAAACATTATTCTCTTGCAAAACAAGGAAAATAAACAGGGTGCGCATTCAGCAGTCTCCGTCTCCACACGTAAGTTTTTGAAATGCGTCAATAAAATTAACCAAAACTCAGCGAATACGTGACGCACACACATGAAAGATATAGCTATAGAAAGCTTGATATTTTTACTTTTAGATGAAGCCCCTCTTGCCGAAAAACAAACATTCTTTGATGAAGTAAATCGCATGAAACCAACTCCATGTTCAATCTCTCCCGTTTGCTTCATTATTTTTAATTAGATCACGCCCACGAGATGCTTTCACTTTCATAGTTTAATTGCCACGTGAGGGCGCGCGCCAAACGTAACCGCCCACATCACCGAGACCTTTTCTTTTCCAAGTTCATCTGGGCTACTTGTCCTTTCTGTAAGAAGATGCGCTGTGAGGAATAAGAATTCAGAGGAAGAACACGATGTGACACACGGCGCAATCCATTGGAGGAGATATTTACATGAGCAAGTCTTTCTTTTATTAGCCTGCTTGTGTTAGTTGTTACTGTGACAGAACTTGTACACATTTTACTAGTAAGGACTTTTTAATCAAACTATAATTCATGACTACAGCAAGTGAAACATCATGAAGTACGTTTCATTTCATTGCATCAAAATGTGTCACGACGCCAAGATGTTTTTTAACGTTTTGTACAATAGAAAACGATGCAATATAAAGATAATAGTGTTTACACTTACGCTTAACAATAATAATGTAGTTTCCCAAATATAAAACGTTTTTGTATTGTATAATACATACAAAGCATGCTTATGTTTATGATTTAAAGATCATGTTATTTAGTTATTTATTTATCGTATAACAATAGGATGTAATATGAGTGTTTACATTAAGTGTATGTTTAGATCATGTTTATCAATACTCTGCTCTCAAATAGATGTTTAACGTGAAAAACAATAATTATTACTTATATATAGATATAAAATGTCCTTTTTACATATATATATATGTATGTATGTATGTATGTGTATGCGTATGTATATACGTGGACCGCACCCGGAGCTTCAGATGCTCCGAGCAGCTCTTTGTTTGCTTTGGAGGGCAGCAGATGGGGAATGCTGTCTCCAAGCAGAGGTTGGCTCATTGGGTGGTTAATGCCATCACCCTGGCTTACCAGTGTCAGGGTGAGCCGTGCCCCCTGAGAGTCCGAGCCCACTCCACCCGGACATCTGTAGAGCTGCAGGCTGGGCGACACCAAACACCTTTGCGCGGTTTTACGACCTCCGCGTTGAGGCAGTCTCCTCCCATGTGTTAGGTAACATCAGGTAATTTGCGGGTGGACAGCTCAGTAAGCCCCCTAAGTTTGGATTAGAGCAGAGTTTCTGGACTGTGTCCGGTAGGGGGTTCCTTCACCCCTCCCGGTTGTGGCCTTATCTCTCCGTAAGTTCCCCATTTTCTCTCTTCTTCAACTTCTTCCACTTGACCGTGTCAAGTGTCTCCGCCGCCCCAACGCTTGCTTTAGTCACCTGGCCCAAATACGTCAGTTATGACGTAACGTCGTAGAGAACGACTGAAGGGGAACGTCTCGGTTACATCTGTTTTTTACGTGTATTTTTGTTTAAATAAATGCAGGCTTGATAAGCATATGACAGTTTATTTTATTATTTTATTATTTTTTTTTTTTTTTTGTCATACTGATCTCCCAAACATTTTGATGGCAGTTTAACTGTATCTAACTGTAACAATCATCACTCTGTCTTTGACTGTATCTGTCATCCCTCTGTCTGTATCTGACATATCGTTTTGTAAAAAATATATAATGTATTTTCCTTTTTTTTTTCCTAATATTTTTAGCCACTCTTTGCATCCTGGGATAGGACAGCGTCTGGAGCTGAACTGTTTTCCTTTTTTTGAACAGAAGTTTTGTTGGACTCACTTGTGACCTTGTTGTGAAAATTCATCACGGTCTTTGTGGTATTTAGAACCATTTAATTATTAAACTTTGGCTCAATGTTGGTTAAACTTAAAGTTATGCAGGGTAATATATGTTTCAAGTAAATATTTTCGTGCCCAATTTATTTTGAAATTCAAAATAATACTAAATGCACTGCTCTATGGCATGTCTTTCATGCAAATATGTTAAATAAAATTTGATCTGTTTTTTCAGGATTAAGGTCAAATTATTATTATTATTATCATCATTATTTTTTAAATAATAGGTGCACTAAGTTTCACACTATACAATGCTTTATCCAGTTAAATATTGTTTAAAGCTTATGCAGTTAATTGTTCAAATTGCCAGTCATTAATATTCAATCTGGAAAATATATACTGCATATGTAGAATTGACAAATTAGCTTACTGTAAAAAAAAAAAAAAAACACAGCATGTAAAAAATAGTTATTTGTATTTTGCTGTAATTAGGAAAAGCAGGATAATGCTGTAAATTAAATTTACAGCAATGCTGCTGTAAAAATTACAGTAATAGGGCTGGCAACCCTGCTGCCAGTATTTTACTGTAAAAATTATATATGTGTGTGTATATATATATATGTGTATATATATATATATATATATATATATATGTGTATATATATATATATATATATATATATATATATATATATATATAATATATATTAAATGCTGCTTTAGTTCAAGCTGTAAATTATTGCATTTATTAACTCATAATACTTACTGCATCAATTTCATCTGAATCCATAGCAATTGGCAAAGAAAAAAATGAAATTTCATCATTGGAATTGGATTCATGGTCACTATGTAGACAGGTGGTTGAGTGTTTCTTCTTTCCCTGGAATATCTGTAAAATATTTTAAAACTCCATGATAAGGGTGAATGAAGTTTTAATATACAGGGGCACAGATGGGATTTTTTCAAACTGGGGGGGACCAAGCTGTCAGCAAATGATTTCAACTCCGTTATTTTGTGCTTTTAATAAAGAATAGGCTAACAATGAATCCATCTTTTGTTTTAGTCTTATAAAGTGAAAGGTGTATAAATGTAAGGAAAACAGATAATAATATTTATTTGTAAAACGTATTTATTTGTAAGATCGCGAATTCGAAAGTGAAAGCGTCTGAAGCCTGACTGATAGCAAAAGAGGAACTCCCGTTCACAAAATTCAAACCAAAAATGATATTACTGATGAAAAAAAAAAAAAAAATTGTACAGGATGAGGGTTAACCACTTTTGTTACCATATAACTATAAACTATGATAAAACTTAATACGCATGCATTGCTTAAACGACCAATTTTTGTGCTCCTGCGGCCAACTGAGAAAGTTAGTCGCAAATGAGCGACCCGTGGAAAGAGTGAGTCTAGAGCCCTGGTCAGCCTGCGACTGATTCTGAAGCAGTGGCGGCAGTAATTAGGGAGCGGCGGCAGGGACAGTGAGGGGGACGGGGGGAAGTCTTAACCTTTGCAGATTTTTATTCCATTGCTTCATCAGATAGTTATGTATGTATTTATTTATTTAAGATAACAGTTTGTTTTTAAAAAACAGGGTGTGTTTTACATTGTCACAGACAGAAGCTTAAATAGATCATCATAGATTGTACCTTTGCTGGTTCAGATTCAACCATACTCAGAATCTTCTGATAATATTCTGCTGCGTCCTGCTGCTCACAAACTGAAATAAAAAAGAAAAACTTTGATTAGATCTTCTGATTCACTCATTAAAAATGAAAATGATTTTAGAAAAGCTATGTGTTTTTGTTTGTGTGTTTCTTTGTTTCCTCACTGTTTGTACCAGTAAGAGAGGTATAATATAAGATTAATTTACATAATCATCAACTTACCATTTCTAATGTCTAGAGCATTTGTGACTCCATTTGTAGTGACACTTCCTCTATTAGACTCTAAACATGTAAATAACTTCTGAAGTTCAAATGAAACACTATTTTGTCTCTCCCTTATGTTTAACCTGTGGAACAACAAAGCATTTGTTATCATTACGATAGTGTGTTATTAACGGTCATGATCTAGAAAGTCAAAAATCCCAAACTTCATGATGGCTTCTCTGAAATCCTGTGTCATGAAGAGTGTTTGCAGCACTGCATTCAGATAGCATGTGGCTCCTTGATTCCTCAATCCGCTGTAGCCTTCAGAAAGAAAGAACACTTTAAAATCATTATTTTATTTTATTATTTTATTTTTTATTTTTAATCATGGGTTGGGAATGTAAAGATCAGATATGAAAACATACCTCGTATTTGTGCTGAAGACTGATGATTACCCTTTTTGGGTTGCTTGTTTTTTTTTTTGTTTTTTTTTAAATTAGTGTTACGTGTTTCACCCAATGGTGTATCTTCAAGACTATTATTAGAAGTAATTGTAGATGTTCCTGACTGGATATTGGATTCTGCTATACTAGAAGAAATGTTAGCTTTGGACTGATCATAATCCCTATCAGATGACTTCATTTCTATATCTGGTGTAGATTCGCCTGTCATGGTTTGTGGGGGCTTTGCTTTTGCCTCAGAGTTAGAATAACTGGTGTTCATGTGATCTTGCAGATCTCGCTCATATTTTACTGTAGACTCAGAGTCATGATAATTTTCAATGTTAATACTAATGTGCTCAGGTTTTTCTGAAATCTTGACTTTCATTTCATTCAGATCATCCTTTTCTTGCTGAGCATTTGCTTCAAGTAGGTGTTGTGTTGAAGCTGAAAACAAATGAGAATTTAAAAAGAATGGTTCAAAGAGGTTAAATTGTGTATATGTATATATAGATTATATGTATATATATAATTTAAAATTATTTAACTGGCCTAACTCATTAAAAAAGCATAAGCGTTCCCACAATTTACACACAAACGTCTAGGGAGGGAATGGAGATGTTACGTTGACTGATGTCTATGGGGTCTCACTTGGGAGCCCAATCACCTCTGAACTTAAGAAGAAAAGGCTAATGAGCATTGGCGAGTGGAATTTGCATGCTGCGCCACTTCCCTGTACATATGTGTATATAAGATGGCACTGGTAGGCCAAAGTGATGGCATCTACCACCCAACGGGCCAACCTCTGTTTGGAGACAGCATTCCCCTTCTGCTGTCCCCAAACAGACAAAGAGCTGCTCAGAGCATCTGAAGCTCCGGGTGTAAGCCTAGCACCTCTCAGGAACCTGACGATCAGGGGGACAGGCCATCCACTGTGTCGTGGTACGCAGCAATAGCTGCCACATAGACTTTAAAAGTGGAGGGGGACAGCCTCCGCTCCAACTTTTCCTGAAGGAAGGAAAGCACCACTCCGACCGAGCATCTCTAAGGCTCTGAGAAGAACACCATTCAACGAACAGACCCCACTTCAGAGCGTACGCTTGCCTTGTAGAGGGGGCTCTAGCCTGAGTGATAGTATCTATCAAGAACAGAGAGGTCTGCCGCATTCCATAGATCGGGGTGCGGGTGCCAGATTGTGCCCATCCCCTAAGGAAGGACCTTCTTTCTTCCAGTGAGGGGCTGTTGTGAGGAGCATGAAGTCCGTGGAACCAGGTCTGGGTGAGCCAGTAAGGCGCAACCAACAAGATCTGCTCCCCGTCCTCCCTGATTCTGCACAGGGTCTCAGCAAGGAGGCTCACTGGGGGAAAGGTGTACTTGATCAATTCCTGTGGCCAGCGGTGTGCCAGCATGTCCGTGGTGAGGGAAGCCTCAGTGACTCCTGACTCCAGGGTACTCCTGCCCGTAGGAACGCAGGGTCTGACCAAGGGCTGTAAAGGCGACGACATTCCGGGGTAACGCTGACCCAGAACGTGCCACTGTGCTATGCCCATCTCGGGATCCGGCCATGGAGCCAGTGCTGGTCTCATATGCCATATGAAAAGGTTCAGGCAGCCGAGCACTGACTGTGCGTGCTCTTCCATAAGGCACGCCATCATGTTGACCGAATCCAACTCCATATCAAGAAAAGAGATGCTCTGCACAATGGAGAGCTTGCTCTTTTCCCAGCTGACCCGAAGCCGCAGACAGCTGAGGTGCCGGACCACCAAGTCCCTGTGCTTGCACAACAGATTATGTGAGTGAGCTATTATCACCCAGTCGTCGAGATAGTTGCTCCCAAAAGTGGGGTGAGGGCACCATCTGCAAGTTTGGTAAAGACGCAGAGAGACAGGGCCAGCCCAAAGGAGAGGACTTTGTACTGATATGCCCGACCCTCGAAAGCAAACCGAAGAAATGGTCTGTGTCAAGGAAGAATCAAGACATGAAAGTATGCGTTCTTTAGAGCGATGGCTGCGAACCAATCCTGGTGACGAATGCATGAGAGAATGTACTTCGAGGTTAACATTTTGAACGGCAACTTGTGAAGAGACCAATTCAGAACTTGAAGGTCCAGGATGAGTTGTAACCTATCACTTTTCTGTGGTGTGATGACATTGACTGTAAAATCCCGATTTCATCTCGGCTGAAGGGACAGGCTCTATTGCATCCTTCGCAGGAGAACTGCAATCTCCGCACACAGGACAGAGGCATCTTTGTCCGAGCGGACAGATGTGAAAAGGATGCCCCTGTACCTGGGTGGATGCTTCACGAACTGACGTAGCCAAGTCAAACCATCCGGATCAACCAACAAAATGGGTTGGGGAGCACTAACCACGTCCCCAACCTGCATGCTAGCGGGATCAACGGAGCGGGTGACGTACCTGCGGTGGGGCAGCCGAGGGGAAGAAGGTGACTCAACGTGGGAGGCGAAGCGTCTGGAAGAAAAGTCAAGCTGCTTAGAGCAGCACTTGCCTTCCGTTCCCGATCCCATGGTGGTGGCAAATGCACGCTCCGAGTTTGAGGAAGCAGAGCATCAAGACTTGAACCCGGGGCGAAAGACCCAGAGATGGAGAAAATTGCTCTTTTTGTAAATAGGTGGGTACAAAAGTACGGCCCCCCAGCCCTTCTCCGGGGTTGGGGCACAGATGTCAGAATCCCCCGAAGAGCAATTCCTCCCATCTCTGAATCGCCCGTCTCAGGGTTGCTTCGCAGACTTGCAGGTTTACTTAGTAGCCGTCGCCTTAGGAGCAGGCTGTGCCACTCTCCTACAGCCGGTTCGACATCCGTCTAGACTCCGAGTAGACTCCTTCGATGGTGGTGGGGGAAGAGCAAGTGTAGAGGCCGCAGGGGGCACCGTCGGTGAAGGCCTGGTCGCTGCCGGCTTGATGGATTCACAGGATGTATTTTATAGCCTATTTATGTCTGCTTCTGGATGGTCGAGAACTGCTGGGTGAAGTCCTTGACAGTGTCACTGAAGAGGCCGACCTGGGAGACGGACGCGTCAAGAAAGCGGACTTTGTCGACGTCAGCCATCTGCGCCAGGTTCAGCCAGAGATGGCACTCCTGGACCACCAGTCTTCCTCTGGAGTGCTGAAAGAGACACTGAGTCTGCCGCGAGATGAAGCGGCACCATCTTTTGGCATCCCCGCAGGATTGCGTGATGAGTCGGACTTCCGAGGGGGCTTACGCGGCAGAACATTCCGAACTGTAATCCTCAGGTTCCTAACCAATGTAGCCGCTGAGCCTTGACGGCCCGACAAACTAGATTTGGAGGAACAGAAGGGAGCCTGCTCGAGAATGAGAGGCGTAACCTAAGCGCAGCCATGGATATGCGCTTACAGTGTGGGCATGTACCATCCACGAGCAGTGTCTCATTGTGCTGACGGCCCAGACATGTGAGACAGCGATCATGACCATTGTTGAACCTTTGGTATTTCTAACTGACTCGATCCTAACGATCTGAGTGGTCTGTTAGGTTTATATTCAGTGAGCATATCTGTAATATATTTACGTCCTAGGCCATTGAGTGATTTATAAATGAGTAAAAGTACTTTAAAATCAATTCTAAATATAACTGGAAGCCAGTGTAGGGACCTGAGGACCGGTGTGATATGCTCAGATTTTCTGGTTCTAGTCAGAATCCTGGCAGCAGCGTTCTGGATGAGCTGCAACTGGTTTTCTTGGGAAGGCCAGTGAGGAGACCATTACAATAATCCACCCTCTTGTGATAAAGGCATGGACAAATTTCTCCAAGTCTTAACTGGAAACAAAACATGCAACTGCAGTTTTCAGGGAGTTTGGAAAAGTCCCAGAAAGAAGTGGGGTGTTCACCACTTCTAAGAGATCTGCTTCTAAACAATTAAACACACTTTTGAAAAAAGATGTAGGAAATGTGTCAAGGTTGCAGGTTGAGGATTTAAGGTGCTGTACTATTTCTTCCAACGTTTTGCTATCAATTGCTTCAAAAACAGACAAAGTGACTTCTTTTTTTAAAATTGCGGTCTTATCTGTCTAACCTCTGCATAACTTGAGGATATGCTAATCACCTTTCTGATATTAATGATCTTCTCTGAAAAGGAGGCAAAGTCATTTCATTTGCTGTCAGAGAGCATATCACTGGGAATCTGACTTGGGGGGTTTGTTAGTCTATCAACAGTAGCAAAAAGAAAATGCAAGGAGTTATTCATTCTCCCGCAGCTGAGGAACTCTGCAGCAGGTAAGATGAGTTTTCTTCTTTTAATCTTCTAATGCTTGGCGAAAACTTGGTGTGATCGACTCCAAAGCAGAAATCTGAATGCAAATTCCACTCACCAATGTTCATTGGCCTATTCTTCTTAAGCTTAGAGGTGATTGGGCTCCCAAGTGAGACCCCATAGATGTCAGTCGACGTAATGTCGAACGTCACTGACTGAGGGGGAACAGTGAATTTTATGAAAGCAAGACGAAACGTATATAAAAGAAAAACAATGATAATAATAATTATGGATAAAAGTATGCAATTAAGTAAAAGGTAAATTATTTACATATTACACATATGTCTGCTATTCCAAACATAAGAATTAAAAGAAAAATAACACAGATGTCAGTTGCAGTACTTTACAATGTAATCAAGTCATTGTACCGTTCTTACTTTTCATCAGTCAGAATTCCATAATCAAGATTACTGTTTTGAATCATTGGTTCCCAAATGTGTGTTACATGTAACTGTTGTGTGAGCAATGTATTGAGCACGTACTCTTAGACGCTGAATCAGTTATCAGTTGTTTAACCATAGTTTCTTCAGGTGTGACTTTCTTCTCACACATAACTGTGTAGAATAAAAATAAGCATTTAAATTGTAATCCTATATAAGTAAAGAGAACAGTTAATGTTAAATACAAGTATAAATAAATAAAAATAAATAAATAATTAAATTAAATTAATATTATTTTTTAAGAAATCTCAAGGTGTAATGCACTGAGACAATTATAAAAATAAATAAATAAATAAATAAATAAAAAATAAAAAGAAAGTTACAATGAAAATTATCATTGCCTTTTTTCTTTTTTGTTGGTGCCTCCAGCTCATCTTGACCTGGTAATATATGTATACATATATAATCAGTTAATTTGTAATAAATAAATACATAGTAACTTTTTATCAATGATTATTGTGACTCATTTTTTACAATACATTTCTATCCAACATGTTATAACATATTTGTACACAGAAATTAAAAACTGTTACCTTTAGACAACAAAGCATCTGTTTCCTTGAAATTGTCCACTGGATTTTTGTAAAGACGTTGATTATTAGACTCTGAATGCTTCAGTACCTCAAGCTTCCCTTTCACATTTTGTCGCTTTCTGCGCGGATATGATTCACAGTTGTCTGGATTCTTCACCCTGAAATTCCTGCTTTCCATTTTGTTGATGAATTTAGGCAAAATAATAACTGACAAATTATGAACCTTTAGTAAAAGAAAGATGGGGAGTTTCTTCAGCTCAGAGTTGTTAAAGTCTAGAAGGAGAGGGAGAGAGAATTCTGAATTAGAGTTTTGTGTTTGCATTAATTTGTTTCAACACATTAATGTTTGTTTAAGTAATAGTTGTATGCATTTTTGGTTTGATTTGATTTTTGTCACAAACTTTTAGTCACATTTGAGCACTATAATAATTTCTGCTTGTGATTCATTTTCCACAGGGATCACAAATATTTAGTCTAGTCTATTCTATTCTACAGGGAACTAGGGATCCTAGTGTGTGGTGGTCAATATTCTGTCCATCAAAGTCTAATAGTGCAAGGCTGCTGTGAGGCTTTTACAATGCAAAGTTTATTATAGCCTCCTGAGACCCGGGGGAAATAATAGTAAAACAAATTACATTGTTTAGAGTGTTAAAATATATATTTCATTCATAAGCTATGCTATGTCCTTGCTAGAGGACATCTAATTTGCATATTAATGTGTTTTTGGGGCAACATGTAATGAAAAAAGAAGTGTACTAATGGGAGTAATAATTGACAAGATTTTCATAATAATGTATAATATGTAGTGATGTTGGTGACGTCGTTAAACCATCACAATCATTAGATATGTGGCCAATGAACAAGCGTCCCATCATAGTATATAAACCTGCAGTTTATGTGTCATGGTTGAAAGCCCTCCCCCTTTTCTCCGTTGCCGTGGATATCAGAGGTATGCAATTTCCTTTAGCTGTTTAGCTAGTTGTCTGCCTGTAGGTATTATTTTGTGACTTATGCGATCTCACTCGTTTAGTGTAACATCAGATTGTAGTGTGCTGCTTTATGCTTTGTGCTTGGGGTATTGCAGAAGCTGGTTTTAGTTCAACATGGGATACAGTTTTGTATTCCAGTGTGGTGTGCTTTCAGTGCTCCCGCAGTGCGGCATCACAGCTCTCACGTAATCCAGGTTGGAGCATCATCTGTTGCTATCGCCTCTAGAAGAAAATTAATTATCGTATGAGTTCAGTATCTGCTGTCGTGAGTATTATATCGTCAGATTACTCGGTAGTGAAGTGCTGTAATTGTAAAACTTGTATGTTTTTAAATTAAGGTTGTAGTGATAGTTTGCCTTTATTTTTTATCGTGTCTATGTTTGTTAGAGCAGGTTGAGTGAGAGCATGTCACGTTAATATTGCTCTTTCCCTATCCTTTGCTCTTTGTCATGTTTTGAGTGTGAGTTGGCCGAAAGTTTTCTCTTTGTTGTTGTTGTTGTTGTTGTTGTTGCAGTTTTGTTTTAGTTTTTCCTAATGTGTTTACCTAGTGTTTTTCTGTATTTGATTTGATGTTGTTCATTTTGATATTGTAATTTTGTTTTTGTTTTTTTTGTTTTTTCTGTTGTGTTACATTGGAATATTTGGCAATCTGATTTTTTTTTTTTTTTTTTTTTTTGTGGGTTGTTAAATGTATATTATATAATTTTTATTATTATTATTATTATTAAGTTGGCTTGAGAAATCCAACTTACTGATATGCTATTTAAACTTCCAGTTATTAAGTTGGCTTGAGAAAGCCAACTTACTGATATGCTATTTAAACTTCTTATTAAGTTGGCTTGAGAAAGCCAACTTACTGATATGCTATTTAAACTTCTTATTAAGTTGGCTTGAGAAAGCCAACTTACTGATCTGCTATTTAAACTTCTTATTATTATTATTAAGTTGGCTTGAGAAAGCCAACTTACTGATCTGCTATTTAAACTTCTTATTAAGTTGGCTTGAAAAAGCCAACTTACTGATATTGTATTTAAACTTATTAAGTTGGCTTGAGAAAGCCAACTTACTGATATGCTATTTAAACTTAAAGTTATTATTATTATTAAGTTGGCTTGAGAAAGCCAACTTACTGATATGCTACTTAAACTTAAAGTTATTATTATTATTATTATTATTATTATTATTATTCTTCTGAGACTAAAATTTCTGACTGCTACTCCTCCTAGACCTTTAACTCTACAAACTCCAAACTCAGCCCAGATCTTCAGACTGGTCTGACTCGAGTTGCTATATCTTTTCTAACTGATTGGACTTACGGTTTTCCTAAAAATGATGTTTAAAACTGGGAAAAATCCCATAGACTTACATTGACGGAATGTTCAAATGAGCCAGCACTTTTCAAATTTCAACTGTCAAAACTCCCAGAATCCTTTGAGGCTCAATCAAACTTCCCTTCTATGTACTGTATTTCTAATCCATTTAAACTCATTCCAACTCATCTATCTATCTATCTATCTATCTATCTATCTGTCTATCATCTAACCATTACTATTTATCTATCTATCTATCTATCTATCTAGCTAGCTAGCTAGCTAGCTAGCTAGCTAGCACCCTAGTAACCCAAACCCACACAGACATATCTTCAAATCTGAATGTCATAGAGACATGGGGGTTGCTTTATATCATTCATACTGGCAAGCAGCCTTTAGTGTGTCATCATTGGCAGCTTTTAAGCCACTCCCTAGCAACCAAACAGAGTACCCTAGCAACTATTTAGCAAGTCCTATATCTCTACATCAGAACATCATAGAGACATGGGACTTGGTTCTTTTGACTCATGCTAGCAAATAGGAATCCTTAAGATGCTAGTCATGCTAGCAGTGAATACCTACAT
>NW_026129883.1:0-32045 GCF_022985175.1 Labeo rohita | reverse complement strand
ATTTTACAAAATATTTTAATAGAACATGATATTTACTTAATTTCCTAATGATTTTTGCCATAAAAGAAAAATCAATAATTTTGACCATACAATGTATTTTTGGCTATTGCTACAAATAAACCTCAGCGACTTGGTTTTGTGGTCCAGGGTCACATATGTCTTACTAACAAGGAAAGCATGCTATGCTTCTAACCACAGGTCGGGAGCTGTAGTTCCAACCACGTAAGTTTGTGACGCAGTTTGCAAATGTTTGTTTGAACTATGGTGTCGGGAAAGAACGAATCTTTGAACTATGGTGGTAACGACAAACTTGTGACCATAGTCCATAGCATGGCTAACGATGCTTTTGGGAAACGCACCCCTGGAAAGAAAGGCTTACTCTGAGGTGTGGACAGATATCATGTACTGTTAAAACGGGAAGAGACGGCACCAATTTGTAAAGGTTAATAAAGAATTAAATGGACTTAATATAAACTTGATGATACAAACACTCTGACTACTTCCAATGGGCACAAACTACATGCGAGTTGAAGCTATGGCCAATGACAGCAGTAGGAGTGAAAGTCGTAGAATTTTGTATAAGTACACTTGTCCAATATCATATGAATTTGTTGACTTGGTAAATTGCATGAATTATCACTACTTCAACATGATATTTTGTTCTTCCTGATAGGACCGTGGTGTATGTAAACCAAAGTTAAAGAAACATCAAATGCTGTGCAAATGTAACAGTATAGTACAGTTCAGTCAAGGTGCTCAGACAAACACAGACATACCATTGGAAATTTTTGCCTTTGCAGCTTTTGGTGTTCTCCGTAAACGGACAATATGGCCTAATTCAAATCCCATGACAGGCCTTCCTCTGGTCTTCACTTTCAGCTGAAACAAAGACAAATATACATGATGAGACAGTGTGCTAAAAATGATCTGTGACCAAAATATTTGAGAAGATGGACTGTAAGGAATGTTATTATTAACACATAACATTAGGATGTGTACATTAAATCAAACTTGTGAAGGGTTGAACCTTTGAATGACTTGTTCAGCCTCCTTGACAGCTTCTTCAAGACCAGCATTGGGAGCTTCAAGTCCAAGTTCCCTGTTAATTCTAGCAGCTTTCTGAAAAAAATGGTCAAAATTTGATTCTGAGTTTTAAAAATATGCCATGATGAACCACAGAAAGAGAGGCTATGTGTAAATGAATTATGGATTAGTTCAGAAAAACAGGAGAGGAAAAGTTGAGAGAGAGAGAGAGAGAGAGAGAGAAAGAAAGAAAGAAAGAAAGAAAGACAGAGAACCTTTACAAGAGATGGCTTCTTAAAAGAGCTGCTGGAGTGTGTGATCCGATGTAACTGCAAGACAGAAACAAAATATTAAATTACAATTACTTCACAAAAAACGTATTAAAGGCGTGGCAAGCGTTGTCATTACTGTGCTTTACAAACAGTATACCGTAAAAACAGTTAAAACATAGTAAGTGTTGTTGTTACTATGCTTTAACTACAAATACCACAGCAAAACTAGAGTTACTGAGGTAAACCCATAGTAAATACTGAGGTTACTGTGCCGTAGCTACAAATACCACAGTAAAACTATGGTTACCGAGGTAAACTCATAGTAAGCAATGAGGTTATTGTGCTTTAACTACAAATATCACAGCTAACTACGGTTACTGAGGTAAACCCATAGTAAGTGTTGAGGTTACTGTGCTTTAACTACAAATACCACATTAAAAGTACAGTCACTGTAGTAAAAACATGGTATGTATAAAGGTTATTGTGTTTTCACTACAAATACCACAGTTAAACTAGAATTACTGAGGTAAACCCATAGTAAGGGTTGCCTTAACTACAAATAACGTTACCACATTAAAACTACAGTCACTGTAGTAAAAACACGGTAAGCATTGAGGTTATCGTGCTGTAACTGCAAATACCACAGTAAAACTATGGTTACTGAGGTAAATCCATAGTAAGTGTTGAGCTTACTGGGCTTTAAATACGAACCACAGTAAAACTACAGTTATGGTGGTAAAAGCATGGCATATTTTGTGGTTACTGTAAACTGACTACTGACGTGGTCGAGTGACAGTTACTATAGTAAAAATACGGTAAACGTGTGGACTTGTTACATGACCCCTTTCTCACCATAGGCAAATTTTAAATTAATCATTTCATTCATAAATACGGAACGATCGACTATTTTAGGAGACGGTACCTGTATGTGTCTTGACGTCATCTAAAATCCGTCTTTTAATGCACTAATTCGCTGGTCATTGGTCCGCGTGGAGTTGATGGCGTTGGGGAAACGATCGCCCCTGCTGGTACGCCAGTGGTAATTTCACCGTCATACTTGCGTGCGGTGATTAACCATTTGGATGGACGATAACAGCCTTCTGAGCCTACCAGTAGGCGCAGCAGGCCCCTTCTGGCCCATATCAATGAGCTGATAATCACTGATAACGCCCATTCAATCGAGTGATAACATCCGAAGCGGGTGAATATCCAAAGTTCGTTAAAATGATAGAAACTTGGTGGCGTGTCTGATTAAAACACTGGAAGAAACACCAGTCCTTTGCTCTTTTTTTATTCCATTGAAGTGAATAAGCATAAATCAGTTCACATGACATGCAGTTCACAAATTCACATGGAGCAGGACTACCATGATGGACATGATGAACACGATTTTTCGGTTTTGCATTTAAATAATTTCCTTGTTTTATTATTCTCTCGGAATTTGCTGTATGTGTGCCCGTGATTTCACATGCTGAAATGTGGAAACGCTTTCCTGTTTATATTTGGAAAAGCAACACACGCAGAGCATCTTCCATTCTAATGACACGCAATGATAAGCCTTTCTAAACCTGTTGTCCAACAAAAGAGTTATAAAAACAACAGTTATAAAAAAAACCATTAAATTTGTTTTTAATTCACAACATCAGTTGAGTGTTTGAAACTTCCTTATGTGATCTGATATGAATTTTTATCACAGAATGAGGCAGACAATAAAATTCTATACTCATATTCTATGTATGTCGATTAGCTTATGAAAATACACGAGATGGCTGGAAGAACACAGATAAACCATATATTATTGCAGACGAGTGTTTATTGTCCTTATATTTCATCATTCAAAACATGTAACATTATATCTTGTTTTTATTAGAGAAGCTGGAATGGAATGTCTTCAGTGATGCTTCTTTGACGCATATGTGGATTTTCTGCACGAGGGCACCCTCTGGCGTCCGGTATGAATGAAACCCATTCTATTTTGCGTAAAAATCGAAAAAATAATACCCCTCTCAAAAGGGAAATTAAGCAGACATAAGGACAGCACATCAGTTCTCCTTTCACTTTCCATTTACTTAAAATGACAATGTTTATTGAAACTGATGCCATATGAGGAGAACAAAAAGAAACCACACACAAACATCAATTTCCATTTATTTATTAGTGATGTGACATCAAATTTAAATTACATTATTTGTGTCATGTCAATGTTACATATAATATTTCATGCATTCCATTCTTTTTTTGTAGAATATATGCATTTTAATGTATGACAAAGACAGCTTGCACAACAAAGTGAAAACAGAAGTGGGTGCAAATACAAAAATGAGATCTGCTTACTCTGGACTTTAGGACAGGCAAATATATTGTGAAATACTAAAGCACTGATAAACAAAAAAGTGGCGTCTGAATTCAATAAATTGTTAATTTTATTTGCATTTTATTGGACATAATTCAATCATTGGTTCACAATCCACAGCAATCCATTTTGCAGTTTGCAGTTTGTTAATCTCTCCAGTATAGTTCACACAGGATGTGTCTGTGAACAAAAACATATCCTGTAAAAACAGCCTGCTCTAGCAGAATGATTTCCTGGCTGAAAATGTTTTTTTACTTTGACTTTGTGTTGGGTCTCTCAGTGATTTTTAGATCAAGATTGACTAACACACTGCCTTTACATTTGCACCAATATAAATAGCTTTTACTTTACATTTGCTTAAAATCCTGGGTTGTATCACAGGTACCAAATTACCTCAGAATCATTATGACAGCTCATAAACATCAGTGCTCTTTTCACATGTCATTTACTTGATTTGCTTTAATAATAAATCATGAAACATAGATGGTGCAGGGTGATGGGTTTATTTTTAACTTTTCGATGATTTCCTTCATCTTCATCTTCCTTTCCTTCCTTCATTTACCATCTACACCACTGGAAGCGTTATTTCATAATTGTCTTTTGTAGTGTTGACTAGCCCAATTACACACCGGTGGGCGGAGTTAGTGTAAATAGCCTCTGCCAACAAGGCACGTGAACATCAGGACTGGATCACGGAGCAATGGAAGACGATCAACCTGGTTTGAAGAATCACGTTTTCTTTTACATCACTTTGATGGACACGTGGCACAAGGATGCACTATGGGAAGAAAGCAAGCTGGCGGAGGCAGTGTGATGCTTTGGGCAATGTTCTGCTGAGAAACCTTGGGTCCTGCCATCCATGTGGTCATTACTTTTATGTACCACCTACCTAAGCATTGTTGCAGACCATGTACACCCTTTCATGGAAATGGTATTTTCTGGTGGCTAAGCATCTTTCAGCATGACTATGTGTACGATGGAATAAAATGACTATGGAATAAAAATGTTTAAACCAAATTAAATTGTAATTGGTTTGAGAGAGGTGGGATAAACCCGTCACAGGCCAGTTGGAGAGAAGAGGTGAGGACTCAAATGCAGGAAGAAAAGGGCCTTTAATTGATGCAAAAATAAAACAAAACCACAACAAAAACTACCCTGAGGGGGAAAATAGGCAGCTAGGTCAGGACAGAGCACAACACAACACCAAACAGGGTGCAACACAGGTCCATCCAACTTCCAACACGACAAATAAATGAATAACAAACAGCACGGGACTGCAGACACAAGCAGACTAAGCAGAACAGGTAATGAGGGAGACACAGGTGGAATAACTGAAACAATAATGAGGTAACAAGATGGGCAGGGTCAGACAATAGACAGGAGAAGAGCACGTGTAGTACAAAACCAAAATGTAAAGGGGGAAAATAAGGAAATTTTGTCATCTACTCAGTCTCAACTTGCTCCAAACCTGTATTAATATCTTATGTTTCATGCTGTAGGGGTGTTTTTATTTTGAGCAGCAGGGACTGAACACAACACAATACATGGATATCCTGTCCAGAGCATGTAGGACTTCAAACTGGGCTTAAGGTTTACTTTAAGCAAACAGACAGTGAGTAACTTACATATTATTCTATTTGCTGTGGTTTTAGAATGTAGAGTGAGGAGGGAAAAAATAATGTAAAGCATGTTAGCATTAGGCTGCAACACTTTGTTTTATGTTTTAAATAATATGCACATCAGTATGTAACGACAGTTTGGACAACTGAAAACAACATGAGCATGTTGGGGGAGGGGGTATAATTTTTAATGAAGCATACAAGGATGTTTGCAAAAATGAAAGTGAAATTGAACCAGATATATATAATGGTACTGGTGAGGATCTGATTTTAGTTGCTTAAGGTGAGGTACAAATCAGCTGTACTCCAGGAGAGATCTGGTATAAATATATTGAAGAGCAAAAATGGGAACAACACAGTCAACAGAAGTGCAATCAACACCAACATCAAATCTAGGTGAGAGGGTTCTTCTACCACATGATTTTCTTTTCTTTTCTTTTTTTTTTTTATACATATATTTACATTGTCACAGAGAGATGCTACTAAATTATTGTTAAACTAAATATGTTTTTACATAGAACTGGAAAAACCATGGAGGAAATTTGACTGGGGGTAAGTTACATAAGCTATTCTGTCTATGCAGACCAGTGCTTTATTTAGTTTTTATGTGCATTTTTGTGCATTTTTATTATTATTTTTGTTTAAAGTAGTCATGCCATTGATCTGTTTAGGTATCATATAAAAATTAAATTCCCTTATCAAATATTATTGGTATCTCTCTCAATAAAGTTTTCATAAGAAGGACCACAGACGTTTGACAATAAATGAGAAGAATTTCTGCCTAAGTCTATTGTTGTAGCAATAGCAGAGCATGTTATAGGTGACTCGAGTTCTCCGAAGCAGAGTTTTTTTTTTTTTTTTTTTTTTTTTTTTTTTTTTCTGAAGAACTAATCCTATTTTTTTTTTCTGGATAGACAGATAGATAGATAGATAGATAGATAGATAGAAAAAAGGCTATTTTGAAAACAATGAGTGCAATATAATATTTTATTTGATCATCAATCAGACACAACGTGATCAGAAGCTTCAGAAAACTGCTAAGGAAAATTTTGCTGTACAAAACGAACGATAGGCTAGAAGGCACTGATCGTGTCTCTGAAGAAGAGCCGAGATTTATGCTTCAATTCGCTTAATTAATTGTTATACATTTTTAAAACAGTGTATGCTATTCCGCTGTTAGAGGAGTGGAGCACAAGTAGAATCGGAGCCTCCCTAATAATTTGGCACCCATTCCATCCCACTATAAAAGACTGGACAAGACTTTATCAGATACGCATCCTGAAGTTAAGAATGTGAACAAACAAACAAATGACTACATTTCATGAGTCTAAAAACAGTCGTTAAACAAAATAACACATTGGCTGTTCGCTGTCAAAATTGACCGACCATGAATAGCTAATAGCTACTGGGGTGTAGATAAATCGTACAAAATCGCCCCCCAATAGGGTCTGGCTGCAGACATCTGCACCTGCACTCTCAGACGCCTGCACTTCCGGAAGTGGCGTCATTTGCAGTCTATTTTATTTTTTACTTTATTTTATATATTTATTAATTTTTTTAATCGAATCTCTCAACATTTTACAACAGTAGCCAGGTGGTGAAGACAAGAAAAAAGAAACTAAACGCCACTTGCAATCGCCACCTGCACTCTCAGATGCCTGCGACGTCACTTGCAATCCACACGCGTCATTTTTTTTCCCAAACCAGTTAAGCGCAAGCTATGGAAGGCCGGATTATTAAAAATTTCTTTACACGTCACGTGTACAGACGTTATAACGCGTGTACACGTAATTGCGTCTACACACGTTATTTCGTGTACAGACGTTCTGACGCGTACACGCGTAATTACGGGTAGACGTGTAAACACAAGATTTCCGGTGTCAAAATAAAGGTCACATCCACTAGCGCACAAAACCTACACTGTGTTTATTTATTGATTTATTTGTGTATTATTATATTTATTATTATTAAGTACATTTTGAGGCAAAACATAAGGTGCCTTATAAAACATTAATATAATAATATTAATAATGTAATTAATTGTAAATAGTTATTTGTTTAATTTAATTTTTTCCTGTTTCTTGTTCATGATATATAAAATAATGCTTGAAACTTAAGGGCGTTTTATATGAAATACACTTTAATCACAAGATTCAAAAGAAATGTTTACTCCAAAGCCAAAAACATGTGCAGTTTTCTATATGAAAACTAAAAACATTTCAATAAAAATCTAAACACACACACACACACACACAGCAGCAGCAGCAGCATAATTTTAGAAATAATTTTATTAAGTGAACAATTCACTCTTAGGCCCATTTTGACAATCCTGGTTGTCCTCCATGCTAATCTCGTTGTCTGGTAGTGCTGCTGGTCTGCAGATGGATACTACAGTCTACAGTTTTATGTTGATTATTTGTATTACTTATGGTGGATGTATCCTATGTTGTTGGATGTTCCCTATGGATGTTCCCCATCTTGTTGTGTGTACATTAAAAAAAAAACAGTTCCCCGATTGTGATTGGTTGAACTGTGTTCAAAGTTGTTGCGTTCAATACACCTGTGAAAAAATATTTATTTAAAGTTTTTATTTATTTATTTTAAGTATATTTATTTTATGTTATTGTTTTTACAAAAGCTAAACTTTTTTTTTTTATTAAAGCTTATTGCTTTATTGAGCGTAATCTTTTTCACAAAAACTCATTCAATAAGGGGCAATAGCCATATGCTAAATTTTGGGATCACTTAAGCAGTGTAAACTTTTTTCTTTCCACCTGTATTTTAAAATGTATTTCGTATTTTAATTAATTTTAATAAATATGTATTGTTACATGTGTAGTAAAGTTTGTAAATTATATTTTTAATCAAAATAACTATTTTAATATATGTCACTGAAACTAACTCCTCTAACGCACGTATTTTGAAATGCCGCCTCCTTCTAGGTCATAATACGACGTCATTAACATGTGACTAATAGATAGCGCTGACATATCTGGAAAGAGAAAATGACGTACCGCTAGGTGCGTTAGTGCGTATTTTGGTACGTCACTTTTATATGTATTATTAATTATTGACAGGTCATTATGCAGAGATTCACGTCACTATTATATGTTTAATTAATTTTATGCAAATTTCGATGTTTCCGGCCTTGCCATTGGCCAAACATTAACGTCTGTACACGAAATAACGCGTGTAGACGCAATTACGTGTACACGCGTTATAACGTCTGTACACGTGACGTGTAAAGACATTTTTAATAATCCGGCCTTCCATAGCAAGCCGCGCCCTATACGCGAAAACCCCACCTCGGAGCCGCGACTCACGTCTCCGGCTCGATTTCATTGGTCAATCCGGTTACGCGGTCGCCGCCCCTGAGAAGAAGTTTAGAAATCAATCAAGGTCGTTGACGATGGATGCATCGCTGACAAACGGTCACATATTATTTGCTATACAAAAGAATTAATAATAAGTTAAATATATATATATATATAATCTTTTTGTGTTTTCCGGTTTTTGTTCTGTATAATACGTGAGTGTAGTTTACTCAAGCGTTAAACTACTCTGTGAGCATGTTTTATAGTCTATATGTAGTTTTAAGCACTGTTTCTATTCATTTTGTACACCGTTTTATTTAAATTGTAAATTGTGAGTACGTCGTTTCACTCCTGTATCCCTTTCGGGTATTGTATTAAAATTAGTGTGTTTCGGGGCGGCCGTAACGCTGTGTAGCCAATCAGCGCTGTGATACAGTTGACCAATGAAATCGAGCCGGAGACGTGAGTCGCGGCTCCGAGGTGGGGTTTTCGCTTAGAGGGCGTGGTTTGCGCTTAACTGGTTTGGGAAAAAAAATGACGCAATCCACACAAATGGTGCGTGTTGGCAATGGAGACAAGACGCTGTGGTGGTTAAACGATTAAAAGTAATTTAGCATAACGTACAAGGTCCTGCAAGTCATCTGTAGGAGATAAAAACAAGACCCGTAAATCCGTGGCCACAGAACAGCAGAATATGAACGAATATGAATATGAAGCAGAATATGAACGAGAGAATATGAAGTCTCTCATTAAGCGTTTTCCTCCCGTAGACAACCATTAACACATAATATGGCTTAATGTATTAAGATGCAGTAAAAGATCAAATTCGATATACAGTTTATTAATATAATGCATATGTAGGCTATATAGTGTTTTCCTTCGCAAAACGTGGCATAATGTGTCATAACGGATTAAGATGATAAAGACTAAACTCAGTATGCTCCTATTCATTATTAAAACAACTACACACAAGCAGGTGAGCCCAGAATAAACATAACGCCGCGTACATTCGCGTTTTCCCATAAATAATCATCTCTACAGCTGTTTTATATCATTGTCTTTTGTTTATATTGATTTTCCATGGGAGGAAAACGTATGTATAACCCATTGCGTTCTGGGCTCGTCTGCTTGCCTATACGGAGTTGGTCTTTTTAATAATCATCTAATGCCTTTCTTAAGGCGCGTTCATATCTGCTGGTATATCGTTTAACAACAGTAAGGTTTACATTGAATTTGGTCTTTATCATCTTTATCATCCGTTTTGCCACATTAAGCGTTTGCTGGGCAAGTATAAAAGTGAAAGTTTGCGCATTGTGTTCATGGCCATATGCTTGCCTTGAAGTACATTAAATTAATAAACTATATTACAAATTTGATCGTTTAATGGCACTTAATGTATCTTAATACATTAAGCCATATCAAGTGTTAATGGTTTTCTACGGGAGGAAAAAGCTTAACGGAATACTTTGCACGTTGCGTTCATATTCTGCTGTTCTGTGGCCACGGATTTGCGGGTCTTGTTTTTATCTCCTACAGATGACTTGCAGGACCCTGTACGTTATGCTAAATTACTTTTAATCGTTTAACCACCACAGCGTCTTGTCTCTATTGGCAACACGCACCATTTGTGTGGATTGCAAGTGACGTCGCAGGTAGCTGAGAGTGCAGGTGGCGATTGCGAGTAACGTTGTAATTTAGTTTCTTTTTTCTTGTCTTCACCACCTGGCTACTGTTGTAAAATGTTGAGAGATTCGATTAAAAAAATAAATAAATAACTAAAATAAACTAAAAATAAAATCGACTGCAAGTGACGTCACTCCCGGAAGTGCAGGTGTCTGAGAGTGCAGGTGCATGTCTGCAGCCAGACCCTTCTCCAAAATCGTACTAGTGTGGTTTTGAAATAGCGTTGGAAGCTTCCAGTGCAGAAATAAAAGACATAATGCAGACATGCTTAAATACGACACTATAATAATAAAGAAAACAGACACCAAAACAAAATAAAAATACTATATGGCAATACAAATACAGAGGAAAAATACCAATAATGAATGTGTAAGAATTGCATGTGACTATAATGGTTATTGGAATATGAACATTTAAACACATAAGATTTAAGTTGTAATGACCTAAAATGACCTAAAATGAAGTGCAGAATTTTTGTCGTTAGGCTACTTTTTAAAGGAAATTAGTGTTATTTCATTAAAGTAAATGTAGTATGGTGATAGTCTGTTCCAGACATAGCCAATATAACTCAATTGTGCCACATATAAGCAACTGTGTTTTGCTTTAACAGACAGAAAAAAGAGCTGAAAGACAAGCTGGAAAACTTTTCTCCGAGTCATCCAGATGTAAAGGACATCAAGATCCTGGTAGCTGGACAAATTGGGGCAGGAAAGTCCAGCTTTATAAACTCTGTCGATAGCACCTTTCTAGGACGGATCTCCTCTAGAGCGCTGGTTAATTCAACTGCTAGTGATCATAGTTTCACTCAAAACGTAAGTATTTGCCACCTATAGTTGCATGTTTTAGTTGCAATGTCCATTTGGCCCACACATTTTGGCTAATCCTATAAGAATTTCTTCCAAACTGTTCAAAAATATATTTGGTCTTGATTATTAGCTCAAAGGATTCACAGTCAGAAGTGGGAAAAAAACATTGCCCTTCATCTTCAAGGACATCATGGGCTTGGAACCTCCTATATTGGCTGGGTCACAAACGGAAGACATCATCAATTCTGTGTTCGGCCACGTGAAGGATGGCTATAAAGTAATTAACTGCTACATTGATTAAGCAAATAACAGATTTGTATGTGTGCAATATGTCTTACGTTTAACATATTTCGCTGAATTTCCAATCTTAGTTCAACCAGGAGCAGGCACTCACTTATAAGGATAAACATTACACCTGTGACCCTGAACTCTCAGACCAGGCTTTCTGCCTGGTTTACATCATAGATGCAAATGTTGTCCAATATACAGATGATCGACTTATTGACAAGCTGAAGATCATCCGTCAGAGAATCAGTGCTAAGGGTAAATCTGACCCCTGAATGTTTATGACTTTCATTCATGAGCTGACATACATTACTTTGCATTGGAGAGAGGAGTTGGTATAATGATCGTGGGTTGGGTTTGTGTGGCATGTTTTGACATTGTGTGAGTGGACAACATCAAATACAAGTTGCAATTTTGCAATAAATTTGCACGAAAAATACAAGTTTAATTTTAACAGCAAGTGCAAACAGGGCATGTTCCAACTATCAGCTTTGCAACATGATTATTTACATGGCCCAGACAGTGCATGTGGATTAGTTATGAAGCCTGTAGGCACAAATACTTTTCATCAAACTCTGCAACAAATTTGCTCAATTTTATTGACAAAAATATTTAAGCTTTACATTTTAAATGCATTTGCTATAGGGATTCCTCAAGTGGTCATCATGACTAAAGTAGATGAAGCATGTCCGCTGGTCCAAAAAGATCTGAGGAAGCTCTACACTAGCAAGAAGATCAAGGAGAAGGTTTGCAATATCATCTGAAGGCATACATGTGACGCTTGCTGTGACTTCATACTACATACATGTCTAATCGCCATGTCTATTTTTCTGACCTGACATTCTGTTCCTGTCCAGATGGAGTTGTGCAGTGCTAAAGTGGGGGTTCCATTGACAAACATCTTCCCATTGAAGAACTACCATAATGAGATTGACACAGAGGATGACATTGATGTTCTGATACTGAAGGCACTTGAACAGATTGTTCATCTTGCTGATGATAGATTGGAGGATAATGAAAGCTACTGACAAATATCACATTAAATACTGTATTTCCCAGTCTAGCTTTGTAATCAGTCTGGCTTTGCTCAATATAAATATTGTTGGTTGTGTGACAAATTGCTTATTTTCCTCTAATGTAAGATGCTCTGAATAAAAGCACTTCATAAATGCATAAATTTACACTTAAATTTTGTATTCAGGATCTTGGTCTTTGGCTTTTACCAGTATGTGCCTCTTATTTCAGCAACTTCACTTTTGCAAAATGAGTCTTTGAATAAACCTTTATTCTAGTGGCTACTGTAATTTTCCAAATATATGGCATACACTAGTACAGTAATATTCATATAGTGATGTGGCTAAAACATTGACATATGTACTAAAGACAAACTGGAGTATTTGAGGTAATGAAAAAAAAAAGTTTAAAATGTTACTTCCAATTTGAATATTTTATTATTTGCATTCACTATTTTAATTAATGTATTCAATTGTTATTATTATTATAAATATAATTAAATACAATTAATACAATCCAACCTGAAAAAACAAACAAACAATGTGGTCTGTATGATTTTCTTGTCAAAGAAAAGTTTTTTTCTAATCACAAAATATTTTTAACCAAATTTTTAACCTTCACTGCTTCTTAAAGAAAAGATACTAAAAGACTGTAATTATATCCTGATGTTTGAACTTGAATAGAAAATAGCATCACCACTCCACACCCCTTATTATATTTCATTATAGAAAGGAAACTTTATAAAAATATAAAAATATTAGCCTTTGTTATTTATCTGTTCAGTATTTTTCCAGCTTGTTTGCAGTTGAAAGAAATGTTATGTTGTTCACATTTTACTGAGTCACTTAATAAAAATGCTTATTGTTCAAAGATGTCTGCCCATCATCAGATTTCATGAACTTCTTTATTATATAATATATTAGGATCTTAAATCCTTTAGATTTTTCAAACTGGTCAGGTCCAGCAATGTAAAGACGTTCACTTTCAGTAGCAATTTAGTTTGTTCTCTAACATGGCAAGCGGCATTTCCTGTTGTTTCTAAATGTGTTACTGGGGTATTGGTGTGAGATTGTCATGTTACCAAGTCTCAAGCACAGTCTTCTTGTGTTTAGGCCTGTTTGGTTATCTGTTCAACTTAAGGTAATTATTTAGCCATTTTAGACAGCTTTCCACCAGGTTATTGAGCTACTATACATTTTCAGAGAAATTTCCTTGCAATCACTGGCAGTCGAGCTGCATCCTGATATATATAACTGAAACCAATATATATAACGGTTCTGGCGTAGGTCTGCAGGGGACCTCTAAATCACTTTCAGTTTAGTAGTAAATGCAGCCTGAACTTGTAAACTTATGAACTGCTTATGCAGGAAATGTTGTCTGATCTTGTTTCTGGTTGTGCTAAATGCAGCTTTTGTGATTTTTTAAGCTATATGTGTCTTGGTACATTTGTGGAAAATGTACAGTGCATTTAGAGTTTTCAAACATTTTCTAACAAACATGTTAATCAGTATTGCAATTAAATGTGTAGCTAGCGTGTTTGCATAGTACAAAACCAAAATATAAAATTCCACTAACCCCCAAAAAGGAAATTCTGTCATCAATCTCAAGTTGCTCCAAACCTGTATGAATATCTTATGTTTCATGTTATGGGTGTGTTTTTTTCAGAAGCAGGAACTGAACACAACAAAATACAGAGATATCCTGTCCAGAGTAGGAGTTCAGACTGGGCTTAAAGTTTACTTCAAGCAAACAGACCCTAAGGAAACAGACAATGAGTAGCTTACGGATGACTTCATTAGCTTTGGTTTTAGCTTTGTCATGATGGGGTATGGAGTGTAGAGTGAAGAGGGGAAAAAAGCATGTTAGCAGGCTGCAAGACAGCAAAATGTACACAGTATGTCATTTAAAACACGTTATAGAGACATCAAAGCTATCATAAAAATGTCCACACCAGTGTGCATTTGGGAGTGTACATGTACTGTATATGTTTAAAATAATTTGCACATCAATAGGTAACTGACAACTTGGACATCTGAAAAGAACATGAACAATTGAGGAAGGGGTCCAATTTTTAATGATGCATGCAAGGATGCCACATAAGGCTTGCAAAAATGAAAGTGAAAACATTTATATATAACGGTACTGGTGAGGGTTTGATTTGAGTTGCTTAAGGTGAAATACACATCAGCTGTTCTTCAGGACAGAGCTGATATAAATATATTGAAGAGAAAAAAATGGGATCATCACAATCAACACCAGAGCAATCAACACCAGTGCAACAACCAACAATAAATGCAGGTGAGAGGATCCTTCTACTACATAACTACATGATATATATACGGTTACATTGTCACATAGAAATGCTACCAAATTATTGTTAAACGTGTATGTTTTGACATAGAACTGGATAAACCATGGAGAAAATTTGACTGGGGGTAAGTTACATATATATGCTATTCTATGCAGACCAGTACTGTACTTAATGTACTTTACTTAAGGTTCTAAGTTTGATGGTTTTCAGTCTGAAATAGTTTGAAGTTTAAAGTAGTTATAAAAGGTTAAAGTTTGAACGTTTTGAAGGCAATGCAGTCTGTAAGAGCTGATAGATATAGAGAGATAGCATGTTGCTAACATGTTTTTAGCATGATTAGCAAAGTTGCTAGCATGTTTCTAGCATGATTAGAAAGTTGTTAGCATGTTGCTAGCATGTTTCTAGCATGATTAACAAGTTGCTAGCATGTTTCTAGCATTATTAACAATTTGCTAGGATGTTTCTAGCATGATTAGCGAGTTGGTAGTATGTTTTAACATGATTAGCATGTTGTTAGCATATTTCTAGCATGTTTAGCAAGTTGCTAGCATGTTTCTAGCATGATTAGCAAGTTGCTAGCATGTTTCTAGCATGATTAGCGAGTTGCTAGTATGTTTTTAACGATTAGCAAGTTGCTAATTTGTTGTTAACATGTTTCTAGCATGATTACCAAGTTGCTAGCATATTTCTAACATGATTAGTAAGTGGCTGACATGTTTCTAGCATGATTAGCAATTTGCTAGCATGTTTCTAGCATGATTAGCAATTTGCTAGCATGTTTCTAGCATGATTAGCGAGTTGGTAGTATGTTTTTAACATGATTAGCATGTTGTTAGCATGTTTCTATCATGATTAACAAGTTGCTAGCATGTTTCTACCACGATTAACAAGTTGTAAGCATGTTTCTAGCATGATTAGCAAGTTGTTAACATGTTGCTAGCATGTTTCTAGCATGTTTAGCAAAATGTTAGCATGTTTCTAGCATGATTAACAATTTTCTAGCATGTTTCTAGCATGATTAGCGAGTTGCTAGTGTGTTTTTAACGATAAGCAAAGTTGCTAATTTGTTGTTAACATGTTTCTAGCATGATTACCAAGTTGCTAGCATATTTCTAACATGATTAGTAAGTGGCTGACATGTTTCTAGCATGATTAGCATGTTGTTAGCATGTTTCTAGCATGATTAGCAATTTGCTAGCATGTTTCTAGCATGATTAGTGAGTTGGTAGTATGTTTTTAACATGATTAGCATGTTGTTAGCATATTTCTAGCATGTTTAGTAAGTTGCTAGCATGTTTCTAGCATAATTAGAAAGTTGTTACCATGTTGCTAACATGTTTCTATCATGATTAACAAGTTGCTAGCATGTTTCTACCACGATTAGCAAGTTGTAAGCATGTTTCTATCATGATTAGTAAGTTGTTAACATGTTGATAGCATGTTTCTAGCATGTTTAGCAAAATGTTAGCATGTTTCTAGCATGATTAGCAATTTGCTAGCATGTTTCTAGCATGATTAACGAGTTGCTAGTGTGTTTTTAACGATTAGCAAAGTTGCTGATTTGTTGTTAACATGTTTCTAGCAGGATTACCAAGTTGCTAGCATATTTCTAGCATGATTAACATGTTACTAGCATCTTGCTAGCATGTTTCTAACATGATTAGTAAGTGGCTGACATGTTTCTAGCATTATTAGCATGTTGCTAGCATGTTTCTAGCATGATTAGCATGTTGCTAGCATGTTTCTAGCATGATTAGCAAGTTTCTAGCATGTTTCTAGCATGATTAGCATGTTGCTAGCATGTTTCTAGCATGATTAGCATGTTGCTAGCATGTCTCTAGCATGATTAGCATGTTGTTAACATGTTTCTAGAATGATTAGCAAGTTGCTAGCATGATTCTACTTGCTATGCATAATGTGACGAGTCGGCTGCCTCTCCCCTAATTGTCTGCTTCACCCCGTCGGTAATCGCAGCCCTTCACCAGGCTCCCGACGGGGGTGGGCGTGTGGGAGGAGGAGGAGCGCTGAAACATCCAGGTCTGGCGGCATGTGATGAGGCACACCTGATGTGAATCACCGCCGCTGTTAAAATGCTGAGTGCGCCTCTCCTCAGGAGACCGGTCTCTTCCCCGTGCATGCACGCTGGTGTCCTCGTGGGTCCAGGAAGGGTGCGTGGAGGGACGAGCGCCGCCGATGTGATGGACGAGCTGCCGGACCCGTGGTCCGAGTGCGAGCCGCATGGAAATGGCTGCGGGCCAGGATGCCGGGCCTTCTCACCCGCCTGAGGAAGTGCCGCCGCTAAGGAATGGATGAAGCCGCTAAAGGAAGCCGCTACCCGCCACGTTGCCGCGGACCCCCGCGGGGAGCAAGTGCGGCTGCCGGACTCCGCCCCTTACCTGGACCCTTCCCTTCTGAACACTGCCCCTCCTTCACGGATTCCCTTCACGTCGAGGACACCAGATCCCCCATTTATTTTGGACACTTTTTCCCCCTTTTTGGACACTTTCTGTTTATTGTTTAATAAAAGCCTCTCCGAGGCCTGACGTCACGCCCACTGTGTCTGTCGCTTTGCTCCGCACCCGTGACAATAGATAGATAGATAGATAGATAGATAGATAAGAAATATTAGATGGATTAGAAATATTAGATGAGTTTGAATGAATTTCAATGGATTAGAAATATAGTACATAGAAGGGAAGCTTCATGAGTTTTGACAGTTGGAGTTTGAATAGTGTTGGCTCATCTGAACATTCCGTCAATGTAAATCTATGGGATTTTTCCGAGTTTTAACAGTCATTTTTAGGAAAACCGTAAGTATGATCAGTTAGATATATAGCACACTCGGTCAGATCAGTCTGGAGATCTGGGCTGAGTTTGGAGTTTGTAGAGTTAAAGGTCTAGGAGGAGTTAGTGTTGACAGATTTAATCTCAGAAGAAGAATAATAATAAGTTGTTTAAATAGCATTTTAGTAAATTGGCTTTTTCAAGCCAACTTAATAAACACTGATGAGCTTCCTTATTGCGGAATGCACCTTTTCTACTCATTCCAAATTCACAGCAAACAATAAATAGTGTGAAATATCTCATGCACAGCGCACTTAATTAGAAACTCCAACCCTAAATCAAATTTTTACTGTAGCTAGTGAAGCTTCAAATTTTGCATATGTCTATGCGTTTGTCTATAACATTATAGAATATGTTAATGAGATCTAAATAAGCTCTAATGACCTAAAAAAAAGTAGTGTAAAATTTTATTGTTACTTCTTAATGGAAATTAGTGTTATATCATTAATGCAAGCATATGGTGATATTCTGTTTCAGACATATGACTCAATTGTGCCACATACACTGTCAGAAAAAAAGATACAGTTCTGTCACTGGGGCGGTACCCTAAGCTACAAAGTGAAAAGGTACAAACATGTACTTTTAAAATACTAATATGTACCTTTAAGGTACCAATATGTACTTTCAAAGTACTAAAATGTACCTTTAAGGTACTAATATGTACTGTTTAAGGGTAGGTAAGGTACAAAGATGTACCTTTTTACTTTTGTACCTTAGGGTACTGCCCCAGCGACAGAACTGTACCTTTTTTTCTGAGAATGTAACATAGCATCTGTGTTTTGTTTAAATAGAAAGAAAAAAGAGCTGAAAGAAAAGCTGGAAAACTTCTCTCAGAGTCATCCAGATGTGAAGGACATCAAGATCCTGGTAGCTGGACAAATTGGGGCAGGAAAGTCCAGCTTTATTAATTCTGTCGATAGTGCCTTTCAAGGACGGATCTCCTCTAGAGCGCTAGTTAATTCAGCTGCTAGTGATTATAGTTTCACTAAAAACGCAGGTATTTGCCTCATATAGTTGCATGTTTTTTTTTTTTTTTTAAACGACCCAGAAATGTCCAGTTGGCCCACACTTGAGCATTGTAGGCATTTTGACTTCACAAATATAGTTGGTCTTGATTTGTAGCTCACAGGATTCACCATCAGAAGTGGGAAAAAAACATTGCCCTTCATCTTCAAGGACATCATGGGCTTACAACCTGAAGAATTGACTGGGTCACAAATGGAAGACATCATCAGTGCTGTGTTTGGCCATGTGAAGGATGGTTATAAAGTAATAAACTGCTACATTAATGAGGCAAATAACAGATTTGTATGTGTGCAATATGTCTTATGTTTAACATATTTTGCTGAATTTCCAATCTTAGTTCAACCAGGAGCAGGCACTCACTTATAAGGGTCAGCATTACACCTGTGACCCTGAACTCTCAGACCAGTCTTTCTGCCTGGTTTATGTCATAGATGCTAATGTAGTCTAATACACTGATGATCGGCTTATTGACAAGCTGAAGATCATCTGCTAGAGAATCAGTGCTAAGGGTAAATCTGACCCCTGAATGTTTATGACTTTCATTCATTAACTCACATACATTACTTTACACTGGAGAGAGGAGTCGGTAATGATAGTGGGTTGGGTTTGTGTGACATGTTTTCACATTGTGTACAACATCAAATACAAGTTACAATTTTGCAATAAAGTTGTTGCATACATACAAGTTGTCATTTTAATGGCAAGTACAAACAGGACATGTTGCAACCACTGATCTCTATTATAGATCAGTGGTTGCAACTCTCTTTGTTTACATGGCCCAGACAGTGTTTGTGAATAGGCATATATATCTTCCAACAAACACTGCCACAAATTTGCTCAGCTGTATTGAGAAAAATATTTAACCTTTACATGTTCACTGCATTTTCTGTAGGGATTTCTCAAGTGGTTGTCATGATAAAAGTGGATGAAGCATGTCCACTGGTCAAAAAAGATCTGAGGAAGGTGTACACTAGCAAGAAGATGAAGGAGAAGGTATGTGATATCATGCAAAGACATACATGTGACACTTGCTGTGACATATTGATTTTGATCTGTTTTTGTCTAATAGCCATGTCTAATTTTCTGACATGACATTCTGTTCCTGTCCAGATGGAGTTGTGCAGTGCTAAAGTGGGTGTGCTAAAGACAAACATCTTCCCAGTGAAGAACTACCATGATGAGATTGACACAGAGGATGACATGGATGTTCTGATACTGAAAGGCACTTGAACAGATTGTTCATCTTGCTGATGATAGGTTAAATGATAGAGAAATCTACTCACAAAATTCACAGTAATTACTGCATTTCCCAGTGGATATTGTCGGCTTTGTGACAAATTGCTTATGTTCCTCTAATGTAAGATGCTTTGCATAAAAGCACCTGCTAAATGCATAAATGTAAACTTAAATTCAGGATTCAGAATTTCGCTGTGAAGATCTTAGTCTTTGGCTTTTACCAGTATGTGCATCTTTTGTCAGCATCTTCACTGTTGCAAAATGAGTCTTTAAATGAACCTTCATTCCCGTGGCTACTGTGATTTTCCAAATGTGTATGGCACAGACTATAGCACGGTAATATTCATATAGTGAAGCGGCTAGAACAGTGACATATGGGTCAATGACAAATTGGAAAAATATATAATAAATAATGAAAAGGAACAAGTTCTGTTTAAAATGTTCTGTTTAAAATAAATTTGCACACGCTGTTTTAATTCATGTATTCAATTAATTATTATTATTATTATTATTATAGAAAATGAATATTGCCATGGCACACCCCCATTATATTTCATAAAGGAAACTTTATTTAAAAAATTTAGTCTGTTACTTTTTTATATAAGCTCTTTTTTTGTTTATCTGTTCAATATTTTTTCAGCTAGTCTGCAGTTGTAAGATATTATGCTGTTCACATTTGAAACATTTAATAAAAATGCTTATTGTTCAGACACGTCTGCCCATCATTAGGTTTCATGATGATTTTTCCTACTGGTCAGGTCCAGCAATGTAAAGACTTTCACTTTCTGTAGCAATTTTGTTTATTCTCTAACATGGCAAGCAGCATTTCCTGTTGTTTTTAATAATGATATTAGGGTACTGATGTGTGATTGTCTTGTCATCCAAAGTTCAAGCACAGTCTTCTTATGTTTAAGCCTGTTTGGTTATCTGTTCAAATTAAGGTTGAATTTAGCCATTTTAGACAGTTTTTCACCAGGTTACTACTATACAGTATCACATGGTCAGAGGAAATTACTTGCATCACTTGGAGTCCCTAGAGAGATGTATCCTAATTCACAGAGTGTCAGGTCACTGCTGGTACACTAATTAGGAAATACCTCTCTATAGACAACTTCATTTATTCAAAATTGATAGATGTCAAAATGTCCAATCAAATAAATTAAAAAAAAAGGCTCGCTTTACTCTTTACAAAAGCTAAGCATGAATTACAATGGTATGGGTTAAGGAACTGTTTTCCCATTTCAGTGTACAGTTGTTGGAGTAACTGAAGTAGCCTAATTGAATGAGTTTGCAAAAAAAACATCATAATAAAATCATATACAGTGCTATAATGGCTCATTTCATGTCAGAGTTACTGTCGGATGCCCGAATGTGAGTTTTGATTGAAACTTGAATATCTGTGCCGGCTGGACCCACAAACGCATTCAGATTTGCTAGATTAAAAAGAATGATTAATTTGCGAACCGTACATCACTCCGGACCATTTGCCTGCAATAGATTACCTCAATTTTAATTATGCATGCAAGCTTGCAAAAATGAAAGTGAAACTGAAACTGAAACCAATATATAGGCTATAATGGTTCTGGTGTGGGTCTGATTTCACTTGCTTAAAGCGAGAAGCAAGTCAGCTGTGTTTCAGGACAGTGATGACATAAATATATTGAAAGTGGGTAAAGAAAACGGAATGTATACTCAAACTCAAAAACAAAAACAACACCAGCATCATCATCATTATCACCACCAAACACCAACCTACAGGCGAGAGGGACCTACTTTAAAAAAAAAAAAAAAAAGCAGACTATACTTCCATTTTTTTTTAATGTGTGTGGTATATGCAATTACAAACTAAAATTATTTGTTTTTAGTAACAAACAAGTAACAATAACAATATATGCATGACTGGGGTGACCACCTGTCCCGCTTTGCATTGTAACTACTGCAGTGCTGAAGTAGGTGTCCCAGTAACAAACATCTTCCCAGTGAAGAACTACCATGATGAGATTGACACAGAGGATGACACTGATGTTCTGAAGGATTGTTCAGGTTGCTGAAGACAGATTGGAGGATAGTGAAAGGTCCACGAGGCGGGATTCAGTGTCAGGACACCCGAGGTGCAACTGCACCATATGTCGGCGCACTGCCCACAAGGCTATTGACGCTGACCAAGATGGCTTCTTGAATGTTGGTTATGCAAAACTGCTGTAAACCTTTTTTTTTTTTTTAATTGCAAAATATTTGTATACAAATTGTTTTATCACTGATTCTTAAAGAAAGGATATTAAAAGACTAGAAACTTGTGCTGAATGATTCTTTTTTTAGCGTCATTCACAGACGCGATAGCATATTGCCATGTTATTGGAGTATAAAATGAATTATATGTCTATAGCTAAATTTAGTAACACTGCAGTCATTAATGACAATTAAGAGCAGCTTTATTTCAAGCACCGTCTTTCAACACGAAGCCCACATTTCTTTTTTTTTTTTTAGACAATGATACACCGTTATCAGCATATGTTGGAGTTGATTCGTCTCTCGTCGTCTCTGAGAGAATATGCACCATTAACGCAGCGTCAGATGCCGAAAGCTCTCTCAGGTTTTACTTTCACTTTCTGTATAGTGATCTCCCTGGTGAAAAAAAACAGCATGTGCTGGTAGCTATGTTTTGATGCTGGTTTAAGCTGGTCCTTAGCTGGTTTATGCTGGTCCTTTGCTGGTTTATGCTGGTCATGTTGCTGGTCAAGGACCAGCATAAACCAGCATAGACCAGCAAAGGACCAGCTTAAACCAGCATCAAAACATACCTAACCAGCATCCCAGCATCAAAACATAGCTACCAGCATATGCTGTTTTTTTCACCAGGGCTGGCTTAAAATTTGCATGTTACTTGTGTGACATTTGCTGACTCGTCATTGGCTTCAGCCATCTTGACATTATTGCCATAAAAGGATTTTGACCTGACATAAAGTTATGTTATTTTGGTCAAAATACAAATTTCATATTTTGTTTCTTTCAACTTAAAGAACTATAGATTTTCACCAGTTTGCAATTTGCTTACAAACAGCACTCACCTTAAGCATTGCTGTTTAGCGTTTGATAGCATGTTTGGCTCTCAATGTTATATTTTATATGTTGCTGGGAGTGCATTATAGAGAAAATGATGCCAATTCCTGTTGCCAACAGGTGGCGCTATGACTGTAACTGAAAATTGGCATGTAGATAGTAATTACATTCAAACAGCACTTTTCTAGACAGCCAGAGTGCTTGACATTGTGATGTTTTCATGCGTGGTGAAACATCAAACTTTCATGGAAAGTCAGGCCATTACGGATACGCCCTTCACAGAAAAAAATGACGCTGACTTTCAGTCAGGCCCGGCTCCACGGGGGGGCCAGGGTGGGCCTGGCCCACCCAATCAGAAGCTTGGCCCACTACATAGCCTAACAGCCAATCACAAAACTGGAGCGATATTCAGTCGAGCTAGATTTTAATTCGTATTTCCTTTCTTACCGGTCGCACCCCGAAACACTTTAATATTGTATATAGTTTTTGCGCTATCAGTATGCAGGGTATTAAAATCGCTTTTGCGCTGTTTACTTTCACTTTTGCTTTCGTCATTAACTTGCACTCTGTGTAAAGGATGTTTGTTCTATTGTTAGTCACATCATGTTGGAGAAAACGCCTTTTGTGTCCCACCACGGAAAACAAAGTAAATATTACATATTAAATATTAAACGATTGCAGAAATGTTATTTATCTTAAGGGTTTAATGTGTAGTCTTGTTCAGTCAAGATGCAACATCATAAATCTTGGAAATGAGCTGGCAGCAGAAATCACCCAGAACAGCAAAATGTTATAATTTCATATTGAGTAAATGATTAAACAATTTAAAAATGAAACTGAAAACATAAGGTCATTGATAACAACTAAAAACAACAATAATAATGAAATTAATACCGCAATTTTAATATTCATAAGGATTCGTTTTTAGGTGTCGTCAACGTCAGTATTTTACGTTTAAATACTGTAAATACGTCAGTATTGTACGTTTTAGTATCTGAAAACGTAAGTAAACGTACGTTTTATAGAACCACTTTTTACGTACGTACGTTTTATAGAACCACTTTTTACGTAAAATACATGCGAATTATGATGAGATCACGTTGGTACAGAAGATGCTCTCAGTTTAGAATTGTAGCGTATGTTTTCCAACTCAACTAAATGATTTTTATTTCTAAATGTTATGCTAAACGTCAATGTAGGTGGTCAAGTAATGTAATCATCAGTGTATGACCAAAAATTATCCTTTAAGATAATCTTAAGAACACCTATAGTGTACTCAGCTGTGATATTTTGAGGCCCTATAAACTAAATTTTTATTTAAACACACTATGCATTAAAATAATGTATGTATTTACCACTACACCCCACCACCCACCCACTGGCCCACCTCGGATTTCACTTGGCCCACCCTTCATCTCACTTCTGGAGCCGGGCTTGTTTTCCAGGAAATGGAGCCCACGTTTCTGGACTTGTTATGAAGAGCTCCTGTTTCTGAATGGGGAATTTAGGATCTGTGTGGGTATGTGACAAATATAGCAGGCAAAACTGAAAGTAAATTGATGTATAAAACAGTTGTGTGTAGGCTTGATTTCAGTTTCTTTGAGTGAGATACAAGTCAGCTGTGTTTCAGAAATAAGCTAATATAAACATACAGAAGAAAAAAAATGGGACTGCTATTGTCAAAACAAGAGGAAATACTACGGTGGAAGCAACTACAACCAAATCCAGGTGAGAGATTCCTTTTATGTCATGATCTGGGCTGTGGGGCTTCCCTCAGCCACCTGAGGTCGCTGTTTTCCCTTCCCTGCACTGCACTTCCCTGATTGTTTATTTGTGTTTTGTTTAATTAAACAAAACACAAATAAACATAAACCAAAAGGCCAACACGGCACAACACGACTAGAATCTAAGATCAAAATAAACAGAACAGAAACACAATCTAAGCCAGGATCAAAACAGAGGAACACACACAAAGACAATGCAGCCAGAAAGAGTAGTGGGAAATGAGAGTTCTTATAGACCAGATAATTGTGAACAGGTGAGAGCTTAGATGAGTGCTAATGACCAGACAGGTGTACAATCAGGGAAGTGCAGTGCAGGGAAGGGAAAACAGCGACCTCAGGTGGCTGAGGGAAGCCCCACAGCCCAGATCATGACATTTTATTAATTTAGTTTGATTTTATTATTTTGCTAACCTTTTATTTTAAAGTCCAGTTCTGACTGTTAACTAGTTGCTTATTAGCATGCATATCACTAGCATATTGGCTGTTTGTAAATACTTATTTGACACATATTAATGTGGTATTCTGCTGCTGCATGACCATATTCTAGATCCCTTAACCTGTCCTGTTCCCTATTCTAAAGTGTTACCTTTTTTCTTATAGTTAAATTTAATCACTATATATGACCGCAAAATAAAATGAGCTATATATATATATTTTAATCCATCAGAACTGGATAAACCATGGAGGAATTTTTCCTGGGGGTAAGTTACATGTACATTAGCCAATGATCTGTTCAGAATATTGATCTGTGCAAATATAACCAAAGAATTGTATTTCCTTATAAAATATATATTTATCACTATACAATTTATCAACTATAATTATTTGTTCTTTAAAGGAGAAGTTTACAGATAATGTACTCACCCCCTTGTCATCCAAGATGTTCATGTCTTTCTTACTTCAGCCGTAAAGAAATTATGGTTTTTGAGGGAAATATTTTAGGATTTTTCAATGGACTGCTTTGGTGCCTTGATTTTGAACTTCCAAAATGCAGTTTAAGTGCGGCTTCAAACGATCTCAGCCGAGGAAGAAGGGTCTTATATTCTGTAAACTTATATAGGGTCTTAAGGGATATTACTGTTATATAATTTCAACAAAAACGAGTGTTGTGTAGTAGTGTGTTATTCCAAATAAAGCCAGTGAGACTCCATTGTGCCACATACTGTACTGTGTAACAAATCTGCTTTCACTAAAGTTTCACAGTGCGCTGAAATGTGTTTTGTTTTGACAGACAAAATGAAGCCTTAAAAGAAAAGCTGAAAAACTTTCCTCTGAGTCATCCAGATGTAAACAGCATCAAGATCCTGGTAGCTGGACAAATTGGAGCTGGAAAGTCCAGCTTTATTAACTCTGTCGATAGTGCCTTTCAAGGACGGATCACCTGTAGAGCGCTAGTTAATGCAGCTGAGGGTAACAGTCATAGTTTCACACAAAGAGTAGGCATTTGCCTTCTATAGTTGACCCACTCTTGTGCATTGTAAGCATTTTAGCTAATCATATGAGGATTTCTTCAAAACTGTTCGCAAATGTATTTGTCTTGATTTGTAGCTTAAAGGATTCCCCATCAGATGTTGGGGGGATAAATTGCCCTTCGTCTTCAAGGACATCATGGGCTTGGAACCTGATGTATTGGCTGGGTCACAAACAGAAGACATCATCAACGCTGTGTTTGGACATGTCAAGGATGGCTATAAAGTAATAAAGCACTACAGTAATTGTAAAAATATTATTTTAATAAAAAAATTGTATGTGTGCAGTACATATAACATTTAACATATTTTATTGAATTTCCAATTTTAGTTCAACCAGGAGCAGGCACTCAGTTATAATGATCAACATTACACCTGTGACCCCAACCTCTCCGACCAGTCTTTCTGCCTGGTTTACATCATAGATGCAAATACAGTCCACTTCACAGATGACCGTCTTATTGACAAGTTGAAGATCATCCGCCAGAGAATCAGTGATAAGGGTAAAATCTTCACTTTTCCGCTTGATTGTTTACACTATATGAAGGTCAAGAAAATGTGATTCGAGTATGTGGATATATACATGCCTTTCAACAAACGTTGCTATGAATTTGCTCAATTTTATTGAGAGGGGGAAAAAACTTGTTAAAGAACCTCCACACTGTCTCTGCGTGTTCTGTAGGGATTCCTCAAGTGATTGTCATGACTAAAGTGGATGAAGCATGTCCTCTGGTGAAAATGATCTCAGGAAGATCTACAAAAGCAAGAAGATAAAAGAGAAGGTATGTGATATTATACAAAGATGTATACTTTTACAATTTGCACATGTTGATCTGGTGCAGTTTTTCTGACCTGACCTTTTTCTGTTCCTGTCCAGATGGATTTGTGCAGTGCTAAAGTGGGTGTGCCGATGAGCCACATCTTCCCAGTGAAGAACTACCATGATGAGATCGAAACAAACAATGACATTGACATTCTGATACTAAAGGCACTTGAACAGATTGTTCAGATTGCCAATGATAGATTGGAGGATAGTGAAAGCTACTAACAAAAACCACATATGTAAAATAATTACTGCATTTAGAGTGGGTCAATTTAAGAAAAAAAAAAATTGAAAAGTTATGTAAAATCATGAAAAAGAAATACAAGATGCTGCACTATTGTGCACATATTAAGCATTTTTACACACATTTAACAGCATTAAAACTATTAAACTACCTAAACGTGATCATAGAGTAGTAACTGAATAAATCCTATTTAGTATTGAATTGTTTACCTGTCTCAATGATATATGTTTTATCATGTACCCAATACAATGAATTAGGATATGTGAAGCAGTTCAGACTGAGAGAAAGTGTAATTTATCAACTAGCTTGAAAGTCATGTTGAAACCAGATCTATTCTTTGCATTTCACTTCTGCTGTAGCTTATTTACCTGTCTAGTATTTTAATTTAGCTTTGTGTAGATGTTGTTGATTCTTTAAAAAAAAATACTTATGTTCTTCTGATTTAAGATGCTTTGAATAAAGGTTTTGCTGTCTGTAGCAATTCAGTTTGTTCTCTAACACTGCAAGCAGCATTTTCTGTTGTTTCTAATGCTGATATTGGGGTATTGGTGTGTGATTGTTATGTCACCCAAAGTTCAAGCACAAGCTCAAGTTTTCTTGTGTTTAGGCCTGTTTGGTTTTCTGTTCGAAAATCATTTAACCACTTTCCAGACAGGTTTCCCTCAGGTTACTGCTATATCTGCAACAGAGAAATGTCTCCCAGGACATTTCCACCGCTGGGAGAGCTGCATCCAGATTTCCAGCTGGTAGAAACGGAGTTACGTTTGTGTCTTTTTGAGTTACTTGTATGTGGAGTTACTTTTGTACTTTTGTGTAGCCACAATTAACTGGTAAGAGATGACTCTTTCTAGCCGTTTTAACATTTAATCTAAAAGCCGTACTAGTATCTATTTTCATGCTACTATACTTAATTCTTAGATACTAGTATCTTTTCCATTGACAACTTATTTATTAGCTACTAGTGCTTATTTTTTAGGTACTAGTATTTATTCTTTAGCTACCGGTGTCTTTTGTAAAGTTACTGTACTTATTCCTTATATACTAGTTATGTATTAGATACTACTTATTCCAATAGTGACTAATTACAATTAATTACAATCTTCCTGTTAAGAAAAAGCTAGAACTAGTACTTCTCTTTTAGTTACTAGTAACTTTTAGACCAAAGATATCCTGAACTTAATAGATACTAATACTTTTTGAATTTGCATTTCTGTCAGTATGGTAATCGTATGTTGAATATTAATAAACCAGCAACATATAGAAGAGAGATTAGAGAGGAAACGGAAACATGAAAAAAAAACAAAACAAAAAAACAAACAAACAAACAAACAAAAAAAAAAACATTAATTTGTACTCAAGCAAATAAAAAAACATTTTTTTGCCAGTTTTGTAGACACTGTAGTTTCGTAAATAGATTCGCCTAAGGTGTTTGTTTGGTCATCGGGTGCCTTCTGGTGGCAGAATGGAGAAAAGACACCAATTTTATCATTTAGCTTACTCTATTTCCTCCAGTAAAAACAATAAATATCATATTAGGGCTGTACGTTAACTTATTTGCATATAGCACTGGTGCTACAGACATTGAAGTATTCTGTACAGGGCATACAAAATCCAAACCCTTATGGTTTTCATTTTCTTTATTTGGAAAAAAGGCCAAAATATATAACACACATACCAGGTGTGCTGTATTTGTAGGGCTGCACAATTTGGCCAAAAATGTTGTTTTTATATATCAGTATAACTAATAATGATTATAGTTATTATTTCTATATAGAAACGTTAAACAAAATAAGGAATATTACTTTTTCATTATAAAATAACACTATTTCGTTATAAAAAAAACTGAGCATTTAAGAATAAATACAATAATAAATATAGCTGCAAGAAAAAGAAAAAAATGTACACTTCTCTACACTGGAGAAAAACGTAAGGATTTGCAAATGTTTACCTCAAAGTTCTTAATTATCTTTGCTATTTTTACCCAAAATCAGGGTTTTGTGAGCAATAGTGAGTACTCAATTAATGTAATTTCTTTTTCATTCATACTCGTCGCCGGAGGGCGCCCTCCACAAGAGAGACTCACTGATGACGTTCCAGCATTCAGCTTTTGCTGTAGATGTAGCCTAGTAGCTGAATAACATGCAGATAGACGTTTTACTGATGAAACAAAAATAAAATAAACAATTATCACGACAATATATGGCTTTCTGTGTTCTTCAAGCCATCTCGGGTATTTTTATAAGAATAAAGTAAATTTAAAACGCAATGCTAACCGACATAGCCTTTATCACTGTTTAGAATAATATAAAGTGTCATTTAATAATATAAATTAGCAAGGTAGGCTAACAAACAAAGCCAGTTATCCCTACTTAGCAATCAAATTAATTCAGCATATTGATGTATTGAATTACCATATGGACTCTGATTGGATGGTGGAGAGGTACTCATGTTTATGTAATGATCTTTTTAAAAGAACATATCTCCAAATACATTCTCACTTGTTCTTTATGAGGTTAAATATATCGCCAAATGAACAGCGAAGGGTAGTTAATCTGTTTTTGATATCATCTTTTCATTTCTGACTAGTAATTATTGTAATAGTGACTAGTATCTATTTAAATATCACTAGTACGCATTCACTGGATACTAGTACTTATTAATAGATACTGGTACTAATTCATTTGATACTAGTGACTATTTAATAGATACTAGTAGTTATTCATTAGGTACTAGTACTTATTTATTTGACACTATATCTTTTATAATTATTACTAGAAACAATTTTATGTTATGACTAATCTGAATGGCCACAGTAGAGTTCAATTCAACATTTTATTCTACAAATAATAATACAATTTTTTTACTAGCAACATTTCAAATAAGTATTAGTATCTATTAAATGTGTACTCAAAATTGGAGCAACAATGAAGTCCATTATATGGAGAAAAATCATGAAATGCTTTCCTCAAAACCATAATTTATTTACAACTGAAGACAGAAAAACATGAACATCTTGGATGACAAAAATGTCAGATAGAACCTCATAAATCTACGGTGACAATATGCCATTGTTCTAGCTACTTGACTGTATGAGTATTACTGTTTTAGTCTGTGCCATGTATACTTGGTGGTTTCTTTCAAAGACATAATAAATCAGTAACAGCAGTTTATCTGTCAAAATAAGATGCACATTTTGGTCAAACCCAAAAACTTAAGACACTCACAGCTAAATTCACAATTTATATTTACATTTATGTATTTAGCAGGACATTTTATCACACAATCTTACATTAGAGGAACAAAAGCAATTGTCGCAGAACAAACAATATTCAGAGTGAACAAAGCCAGATTTAGAAATGCTTAGAAAGCTAGACTAGGAAATACATTAATTATTTGAAAAATAGAAATATGTGTGTGTTTCATTTTTGTCAGTGGCTTTCAGTATCCTTCAATCTATCATGAGCAATCTGAATAATACGTTCAAGTGCCTTTAGCATCAGAACATCAATCAGATCATTTGTGTCGATCTCATCATGGTAGTTCTTCACTGGGAAGATGTTTGTCAAGGGCACACCAGTTGTAGCACTGCACAAGTCCATCTGGACACAAACAGAAATTTAAGTCAGAAAATCAGACGAGGCTATTAGACAAAATCAGATCAACATAGGCAACATGTAGAAGTCATAGCAAGTGTCACATCTTTGTCTTTGGATGAATCGTATACCTTCTCCTTGATCTTCCTGCTAGTGTACATCTTCCTCAGATCTTTTTTGACCAGAGGACATGTTTCATCCACTTTAGTCATAACAAGGACTTGAGGAATCCCTACAGTAAATGCAGAAGCAATGTAAAAGTGGTTTCCCCCCCTCAAAACTGAGCAAATATATGTAAGTATTATATATGTATACAGGTACTCAAAAAATTGAATATTGTGAAAAAGTTAATTTTTTTGTTTGTAACTTATTTCAAAAATGGACGCTTTCATATATTCTAGATTCATTGCATGGAAAGTAAAACATTTCTGACGTTTTTTCATTTTAATTTTGATGATTAGAGCTTACAGCTCATTAAAGTCAAAAATCCAGTATCTCAAAATATTAGAAAATTTAAATTTGAGTTTCATTAAATGACAATCACTTCAGTATAAATTCCGGGTATCTCTGGTTCTTTGAAACCACAGTAATGGGGAAGACTGCTGACATGGCAATGGTCCAGAAGACAATCATTGACACCCTCCACAAAGAGAGTAAGTCACAGAAGGTCATTACTGAATGGGTGGCTGTTTACAGAGTGCTGTGTCAAAGCATATTAAATTCTAAGTTGACTGGAAGAAAAAAAATTGGGTAGGGAAAGGTGCACAAGCAACAGGAATGACCACAAGCTTGAGAATACTGACAAGCAAAGCCAATTCAAACACTTGGGAGAGCTTCACAAGCAGTGGACTGAAGCCGGAGTCAGCGCATCAAGAGTCACCATGCTCAGACGTCTCCAGGAAACGTCTTCATGTTGGCTAGCCAACATGCCTGACCTGAACCCCATATGGAATCTATGGGATATATTCAAGAGAAAGATGAGAAACAGTCCATCCAACAATATACAGATGAGCTGAAGGCTCAGTAGTGCCTCAGCAGTGCCACAGGCTGATCACTTACATGCCACACTTTACTGATGCTGTAATTTGTGCTAGGAGCAAGTAATTTGCTGTAATTTGTGCTACTGACCAAGTATTCAGTGCATAAATTAACTTACTTTAAAGAACTTAACTTTCCTGTTTTGCAAATCCGTTTTTTGATTGATCTTAGGAAATATTCTAATATTTTGAGATACTGGATTTTTGTCTTTCATGAGCTGTAAGCTCTAATCATCAAAATTAAAACAA
>NW_026129882.1:17360-32588 GCF_022985175.1 Labeo rohita | reverse complement strand
TCCCCACCTATAACTCCTGTAGTGCGGTGTTTCCCCTGAGGACTGGTTTGTCTCTAGGGTCTGAGTCTGGTGGTCTCCCCCGGTGTGAGTCCCACCTCAGCCCCCATGTTTAATGTTGTCACTTGTACCCCCCCTGTTGGGCAGGTTGTGAACTCCGTAGCGCCGTTTTTCCTTCGGGGAGGAGGCGCTTTCCCAACGCTCGCAAGACACTCGGCCGCTCTACTGAGGAAGGCCCGGCTGCAGAACCCTGGTACAGGTCAGTCTTGGACGTTGGATGGTCACGGAGGAGGTGAGCTGCACACGTTAACACGTTGCCTGTTACTTCTGCGCTTATCACTCGTGACGCGGCCAGTAAGGTGGCGGTTTTCTACGGGGACCCCTAGTGTCGTACACTACTCGACACAACTCGGAGTGTACGACAGATAGGGAACGTCTCGGTTACGTATGGTAACCCTCGTTCCCTGATGGAGGGAACGGAGACGTTGTGTCTTCCGTGCCACCTTCCTGGACCGCCTCTGAGTGAGTTGAGACCCTCGGCTCCTCAGATCAGAACGAGTGAGCAGATGCACACGCTGCCCTATTTATACCCGGACGTCCGGGGCGTGGTCAGCTATGCAAATCTGCACACCCAATTTTCATTGGCCTTTCTCAAAACTGTCAGAGGTGTTTGGGCTCTCAAGAGCGACCCCTAGTGTCGTACACTACTCGACACAACGTCTCCGTTCCCTCCATCAGGGAACGAGGGTTACCATACGTAACCGAGACGTTTTTCAGTGGGGTTCTGAGGCTGTGAAGCTCCTATAAATAACAATAAATGTTGAATTTATTTTTCGGGCTGTCCTGCACAAACAGCAAATGAATGGCTTCGGAAGACTTCTAGGACCACTTCTTGGATAGTTTTATGACGCTTCTGCACAGTTTTTGAAGCTTGAAAGTTCTTTTTCAACTCATTGTAATTGAATAGGAAAAGGTTACCATAACAAAGACTTTATTCCCCTTTGTGTTCAACACAAGGAAGTCATATTGGTTTAGAAAGAAAATAATAAGACTTGTTTATGACCAATTTCTTTAAACAAACAAAAAGGCAGGACGTGATGTACGGTTTTCACACTGTAGTGAAGAAATGTACTCTGTCAGGGTTTTTGCTGAGAAGGAGGGGAAGCCACAGCACTGTGTAAACTAGCAGCACAAAAGTACACCGCACTGTCATCAGATGAAAGTCCGTGTAGTTTTAAAACACCTTTTTTATTTGCATCACCACTCAGAGTTATTTTAGTTTTGAATTTCTCCTCAACTGTGTTACTAGAAGCCACAAGATATCCAAGCAGTTCCAAACTTTCACCACGTTTTTGTTTATACCAGAGCATGACATTGTAAGATGAACTGTGAGAACAGTGGAGCTCTTCAGATTGTCCAGGATCTTTGATCAGATGCTTTGGAGTCTGATTAATGTCTTGGCTATTTGAACTATCTGTTTTGAAAAAGAGGTAAAAACATGTAAACAATTTCATACAATCCTGATTGTTTATTTATTGATGATTATTTATTGAATTTATAATAATAATTAATTAATGATTGAACAGTGAAACCATGACTTAAAAAAATGTGTATAGTCAAATCTGTGCATGGTCAAATATTTTATACCTGAGAGACAGATGAGAAAAGAAACACAGATGAGACTCCTGATCATGTTTACTCAAATGTTCATAGAAGAAGTGTGTGTGGACAAACCTTCACCGTCACCTTCCCCTCAACAATAAGAGTAAAATTTGTTTTGAGTGTAATGTTACGTTAGGTTCTCTTCCTGTTCACAAGAATCAGGGTTTACACCACCTCCTGCTGTTTATGTGTCAAACTTCAGATTTGAAACTTAACCCTAAAACATGATTTATAAAGGACCAACCAAACAAGAAAATTCTGTTATCAGTTGCGTACATCTGCATGTTGTTTCAAGTACACTTTCTTTCTTGTGTAATATAAGAGAAAGTGTTATCAAGCAGATTGTTCACGCTGCCCTTTGGCAGGTACAAGCACATAGTGACCACACTGTAAAAAATAAAAAACACAATATGTTGAGTCAGCTTAAAATAATTTGTTACCCTGCTGCCTTAAAATTTTAAGTTCAGTCAACTAAAATAAGTTTAGTCAACTTGAAATGTTAAGTTGTACTAAGTAACAACTTAGATATTTGTGTTTGCTAAACTTAACAGATGGGTAAGTAACCCAGCTGCCTTAAAATTTAAAGTTGATTCAAATCAAATATCTAAGTTGTTACTTAGTATAATTTAACATTTCAAGTTGAATAAACTTTTTTTGAGTTGACTAAACATAAAATTTTAAGGCAGTCAGGTTACAAATTATTTTAAGTTGACTCAACAAATTGTTTTTACAGTGTAGGGGGAAAAGGATGAAATATATTTCAAGTTTTCTGAATAAAAGGAAAAGACAGAGTGGAGTTGAAATGTCCTCTCCATCATATAACTAAAATTTTGTTTCCAATCAAGCATATTTGAACTTAACGTGTAAAAACGTGCAACGCAAGGCATGTTGTGATCATTTATTATATGAATGGATGATGTAAAAATGCTCAGTCAGAAAATGTAACCAGTCACATGTAAGGCATGTTGTAATGAAAATGTATTCAGATATGCTATAAATTTGGTTATTTTTAAACAAAGTGTGCTAAGTGAGCTGTGAGTTGATGTCATGCAAAATATATAAAGATCTTAGTCCTAATAAGGCTGCATTATCATACACATGTTGAACTTGAGTGCCACCTGTCTGTGTGATTGTAACAGGATGTGAGACAACAAAAACAATAAAGGATCCAAGAATAAAATCCAAGGCAAAGACAAAAGAGTAATCCACAAAACAGGCCAGGTCATGGTCTGGACAGGCAGCAAACAATCGGAAAAAAGGAAACAGTTCAGGGTAAAAAACACTGAAAACAAGGAACTAGAAAAACACTGGGAACTACTATATGAATGGTTAGAAATAAACAATACTCAGCAATGTGGATGTGAAAGAGTGCTGCTTAAATAGTCCTCTTGTTAGGAGGACTATTTAAGTAGTACTCTTTCATTTTCTGAAGTTCAGTTTTTTTTATCATAATTTAACAGATGGCAGCTGCCTGTGCAAGTATAGTAAGGCAACTCACTAGGTTTTGGAAAAGAGCTGTATAGTATTTAGCAGTGGTTTATGACAGGTGTAGGACTACACACAATAATTCTTAGTAGTGGGTTTTTGTATGGGAGGATCAAATTTAGTGAGACTGTGTAATAGGCTGCACAGAAATAAACAGTGCTATTTTCTGATGTAGGACTGATCAGAGTTAAAGAGCCATTAAACTTATTTGCATCCCCACTTATTGTAATTTTGTTCTGAAAATCTTTTTCTGGGTATCCAGTGGCACCAATTAGATTTCCCATAAATGTTAACTCTTTACTCTGGGATTGCTTGTACCACAACAGACGGTCATAGTTTGGAATTTTGTGGAAGCACTTAATTTCAGCAGATTCTCCATAATTTATTATCAGATCGTGAGGTTTCTGGTGGACAGTCATGTCTACCTTTTCACCTGTGAAAAAACAGAAATCACAGTTACAAGTTGTATTATTATGAAGAATATTATGACATGCAAAATTTATCAGCATTACCTGAGACTAATGATGCCAAACTTATAAACATGAACAGATTCAGGAACATTCTGAGTCTATAGTGGGTGTCTTAGTGGTAGTGAAACGTCTGATATAGATTCATTGAGTATATAAACTACCAGAGTGTCATCAAGAAATTAAGTGATGTGTGAAGACACACTGCCCCCAGCTGACAGGAAACAAAGCTGTTTTATTGTAACTGATGCATAACAAAGGCTGTTGGAATACAATTCATAGACTGTGATCTTTGCAAATGTGTAAGGATGTTCTGTCTAACAGGACATTATGTCTAACTCTGAAGGGTTTTGCAAGGTAAAATGCACATTTTACTTGGTGGTTGGTGAACTTTGTAGCTTATAACAGGAACTTGGTGAACTTTGCTACTAACAGATCCTGGACAAAAGGAAACAACTATTACAACATTATTAAACTGAAATTATTAACATTTATTACAGTTGGCCTTCATATTTGACTTTAAATGTATTCATGCCCTGCATTTCTCTTACAGGAGGTGTTGTACAGTTTACACACTGTAGTAAAGAAATACAGTACACCAGGGTTTTTGCTGAGAGGGAGGGGAAGCCACAGCACTGTGTAAACTAGCAGCGCAAAAGTACACCGCACTGTCATCAGATGAAAGTTTCTGTAGTTTTAAGACACTGTTTTTATTTGCATTGCCACTCAGAGTTATTTTAGTTTTGAATTTCTCCTCAACTGTGGCACTAGAACCCACAAGAATTCCAAGCAGCTCCAAAGTTTCACCACGTGTTTGTTTGTACCAGAGCATGACATTGTAAGATGAACTGTGAGAACAGTGAAGCTCTTCAGATTGTCCAGGATCTTTGATCAGATGCTTTGGAGTCTGATTAATGTCTTGACTATTTGAAATATCTGTTTAAAAAGAGGTGATAATATGTAAACAAATTCATACAATGCTGTTTATTTATTTATTGAAAATCATTCATGAAATTTATAATAATAATTAATCAGCTACTGAATAGTGAAACCCATACTTCACAAAACATAAATAAATAAATACATTTTAAAACAATTGAAAGATGTGTATTGTCATACCTGATAGACAGATAAGAAAAAAAATGCTGATGAGACTCCTGATCATGTTTACTTGAATGTTCAGAGAAAAGATGTGCGTGTACGTTCCCTTCATACCATAGTGTGATCAACAATAAAAAGAAAAGTTTGTGAGTGTAATGGTAAGTTAGCTTTCCTGAGAAGGGTTTCCTGCTCACAAGAGTCAGGGTTTACACCACCTCCTGCTGTTCATGTGTCAAACTTCAGATTTGAAACTTATTCTAAAACAGGATTTCTAAAGGAATAGTTTAAGCAAAAAAAAAAAATTCTGTTATCAATTGCTTACACCTGCATGTTGTTTCAAGTCCATTTTCTTTATAGTGTGTACTGCAAGAGTGTATATGAGAATGTTTGTGCTGTCCTTTGACAAATACATGCACATAGTAGGGGGATGAAAGGATGAAATATAGTCCAAGTTTTCAGAAGAAAAGGGGAAAAAAACTTGAGTTGAAATGTGCTTGTTACAGGAAGTAAAGGACGAGAGGCGAGCGGATCCACTTGCGAGCTTTTATTCATCAGACGAGACAGATACATGGTCGTACAGGCAGGGTCAAAGCAACAGTAAACAGGAATGTCAGAGGCGAGACGAGAGAATAGTCCTTAAAGACGAGCGAAGGTCCAAAGGCAGGCGGCGATCAATCGAAAACGAGGAGCCAGGCGAGGGAACTAAACACAAGGAACTAGAAACCAGAGAACGCTAACAAAGGGAAAAACACTAACAACAATCCGTGACTAGCATGGGGAAAGACCGGGGCTTTTATGGTGCTGCTGATTGGTCACATGTGCTGACGCAATCAGCGTGATGCATGACGGGAGATGTAGTCCGGGGTGTGGTACAACAGTCAGAGTGTGATGATGAGAGTGACATCTGGTGGTGAGCGGACAGCGGGACACCGACCAGATTCGTGACAGTGCTCTCCATCATATAATGCTCAGATCTATACATAAAGATCTAAGTCCTTCTATAAACCTGCATTGTGACAGACCACTCGTGTTGAACACGAGTGTCACTTGTCTGTGTGATTGTAATGGAACGTGAGACAACGGGGTTGAGGATCCAAGTGCAGGTTTTATTTAAAAACATAGACAGGCAGGGAAAAAAAAAAAAAAAGTAAACAATAACATATAAGGAAAAGACAAAAGAGTAATCCACAAAACAGGCAATGGTCAGGGCAGGCAGCAAACAGTCGGAAACAAGGAAACCGTCCAGGGTCAAAAACATTACACTCTTCAAAATAAAGGTTCTTTATTGGCATCAATGGTTCCATGAAGAACCTGAAACATCCATGGAAACTTTCAAATGCAGAAAAGGTTCTTTATAGTGGAAAAATGTTCTTCAAAATGTTTCTTCTAAGAACTCTTCATTAAAGGGTTCTTGGTGGAACCAAAAATGTTTTTTCTATTTCTATTCTACACCCTTTTGGAACTTTGGAATATTTTTAAGAGTGTAAGACAAGGCAAGAAAACAAGGAACTAGGAAAAAACTGGAACTATTGTATGAATGTGATATTTAAGCAGCACTCTTTCACTTTCTGAAGATCAAATTGTATAAGAAAGTTACTGAAGACAGCTGCCTGTGTAAGTAGTAAGGCAACTTACTGGGTTTTGGAAAAGAGCTTTATAACAGTATATATCTAGCAGTGGTTTATCGCAGGTGTAGGACTATGCATAATAATTATAGTGGGTTTTTGTATGGGAGGATCAAATTTAGTGTTACTGTGTAATAGGCTGCACAGAAATAAACAGTGCTATTTTCTGATGTAGGACTGATCAGAGTTAAAGAGCCATTAAACTTATTTGCATCCCCACTTATTGTAATTTTGTTCTGGAAATCTTTTTCTGGGTATCCAGTGGCACCAATTAGATTTCCCATAAATGTTAACTCTTTACTCTGGGATTGCTTGTACCACAAGAGTTTGTCATAGTCTGGGATTTTGTGGAAGCACTTAATTTCAGCAGATTCTCCATAATTTATTATCAGATTGTGAGGTGTCTGGTGGACAGTCATGTCCCCCTTTTCACCTGTGAAAACAAGAGAAATCACAGTTACAAGTTGTATTATTATGAAGAATATTATGACATGCAAAATTTATCAGTATTACCTGAGACTAATGATGCCAAACTTATAAACATGAACAGATTCAGGAACATTCTGAGTCTATTGCTTTAGCAGTAGTGATGGGTCTAATATGGATTCATCGAGTATATAAACTACCAGAGTGTCATCTAGAAAATAAGTGATGTGTGAAGACACACTGCCCCCAGCTGACAGGAAACAAAGCTGTTTCATTGTAATTGATGTGTTACATAAAGGCTCTTGGAATACAATTCATAGATTGTGATCTTTGCAAATGTGTAAGGATGTTCTGTCTAACATGTGAGATCCCTGAGAGTTTTTGTGAGGTCAAATGCAAATTTTAGTACTGTGCACGTAAGATTTAGCAGTAGATCTGAAGGTACTTGGTGAACTTCATTGCTATTAATAGGTCCTGGACAAAAGGAAATAATATAACCATTATGAATTATGTCAAACTGTATTAATTTTTAAGATATTTATACTACTGGTAGCCAATTAATTACTTGTGAATTGAGCCTGAACTGAAGTCATTTGAGGTAAAAGACACAGGATGTGACATCAGACTCAGCAGATGTTTGAACGGTAATCCACATTATGTCAGATTAAATCATAAAACATTAAAACTCCAATTTAAAGGTGAGTTGATAAGCATTTGTGGCCAAATGTAGTCTGTCAGAAGGTTTTTGTAGAGGTGATACACCACATGTGTGACACTGTGTAGATGCTGCGCAGAAATATGTGGCAGTATCTTTAAACTCCAGGGATTTTATGGTTAATTTGCCATTATTATTTCCATTTCCGTTTAAACTAAATTTGTTTTTTACTTCAGGCTCTAACTGATCTGATGTGCCAAAAAGGTATCCCAAAAATACAAGCTGTCCGTCCTGGGTTTGTTTATACCACAGGATACAGTCATAGCCTGAGATGTTATGGGAACACTGCAGCACTGGAGAATCTTTAAAATTCACTATCATGTCACGAGGCTCCTGAACAACTTTGTCACTGAGCGTGGAACCTAAAAAAAAAAAAAAAAAAAAAAAAAAAAGAGAGAGAGAGAGAGAGAGAGAGAGAGAGAAAATGATTAAGGCAGTGTAAGCAGTAAATCACTACAGATTGGGTTTGGAATGTACTATTATATTAATGATCAAATGTAATAAATTTAAAAATAATAATAACAATAATATCAAAACATACCCTGAATCCAGAGTGGGGAACAAATAGAGGTTGCGAAAATTAATTTAATCATAAATTGATTCATGTTGAGGCAAGTTAATCTGCCTTAAGAACGGAGTGATGTGTGAATGAGAATGTGTATAAGAAACAAGAACTGATTCAGTCTTGTATGGAGGATGTCATTTTGGGTTATCTCAGTTAAAACACTGCCCTCTGTTGTTCACATTTCAAACTATGAAATAAATGACCAGTTTTGTTTTGTTTTTTTTAGATTGGAAATTTAGTTTTAAATAAATTCAAGTAATTAAAAAAAAAAAAAAAAGGAAAATTAAATAATATCACTTTGATCCATAAGATTTTAAATAGGGCTGGGCTCCTAAATGACAAAAAAATAACATTTACATTTCTGGCTGTCCTTCGCACACATGAAAGAATTTAGAAGACCTTGAAAATATTCATACGGACGCACAGTTTATATACCTTGAAAGCTTGTCCACTTGTTATAACTAAATGGGGAAAAGGATTCCATAACATAGACTTTTTTTCTCTTTTAGGTTCAGTAGAAGAATTATCTATTTCTTTAAACAAACAACATCTTTTAGAACATTAATAAACTGAAATGATGAACATTTACTATAGTTGGCCTTGATATTTGACTGTAAATACATTCATGCCATGTTTTTCTCTTACAGGAGTTTGCACACTGTAGTGAATATACTGTATCAGGGTTTTTGCTGAGAAGAAAGGGAAGCCACATCACTGTGTAAACTAGCAGCACATTGGTACACCGCACTGTCATCAGATGAAAGTCTTTCTATTTTTAAAACACCTTTTTTATTTGCATCACCACTCAGAGTTATTTTAGTTCTGAATTTCTCCTCAACTGTATCACTAGAACCCATAAGATATCCAAGCAGTTCCAAACTTTCACCATGTTTTTGTTTGTACCAGAGCATGAAATTGTAAGATGAACTGTGAGAACAGTGGAGCTCTTCAGATTGTCCAGGATCTTTGATCAGATCCTTTGGAGTCTGATTAATTTCTTGACTATTTGAAATATCTGTTAAAAAAGAGGTGAAAACATGTAAACATACAATCCTGATTGTTTATTTATTGTATAATTATTACATTTATAATAATGACTATAAAAAATGAAGGATGTGTATAGTCAAATGTGTGTATGGTCAAATGTTTTATACCTGAGAGACAGATGAGAAAAGAAATGCAGATGAGACTCCTGATCATGTTTACTTAAATGTTCATAGAACAGATGTGTGTGGACAAATCTTCACCGTCACCTTCCCCTCGTAGTGTGATCAACAATAAAAGTAAAGTTTGTTTTGAGTGTAATGTTAAGTTAAGTTCCCTGAAAAAGGTTTCCTGTTCAGTCAGGGTTTACACCACCTCCTGCTGATCATGTGTCAAACTTCAGACTTGAAACCTACCCTAAGACAGGATTTCTAAAGAAAAACAAGATTTCTGAAAAAGAGGAAAAGACAGAAACTTGAGTTTACTAAAAACATTAAAAAAAAAAAAAAAAAAAAAAAGCCTTTCCATCATATAGTGCGCAAATCTTGTTTGCACTCACGCATAAAGACTTGGCATGTTCTGATCGCTTATGAAATTAATGGATTATGTATTGTCAGTGTTCAGTCAGAAAATATAACCAGACACACCAGGCATGTTGTAAGGAAAGTGCATCTAGGTTTTGCTATTAATTTTTTGTTTTGTTTTTTAAACAGAATGTGTCAAAAAGAATATGCTAAGTGAGCTGTGAGCTGATGTCATGCTAAATATATAAAGATTTAAGTCCTTCTAATAAGGCTGTATTGTGGCAGAGTACATGCACTGAACACGAATGCCCCCTGTCTGTGTGATGTTCTGTACATATCACTTGCCATGAAAGACTGAACAAAAGGGTTTTTGTACATCTGTGAAATGATTCTGCTGCACTGTGTTCACTCACTGCACACAAATACAGCGCACTGTCATCAGACTCCAGATTCTTCACAGTAAGAAAAACCTTCTCAATAGATTCATGATTGACTGAGAATTTGCTTTCTTTAAGCTTTCCAAATTCCTTTGTGCCGTACATTGTTGTGTGCACTATGAGCTCCATAGTTTTTCCCTGATGTTGGCGGAACCAGTACATTCTTTTATAAGTAGCATATTTTGAGTGACTGCAGGTGAGGGTGGCATTTTCCTTAACAGGTAACATGATGTTTGGAGATTGTGTAATATCATTTACATCTGCAAAACCTGACAAAAGAAGAATGGAATATATAGTTTAAAATACTCAACAGTTAACATAAAAGCAATTCAGATTTGATTTCAATGCTTTTTCACTGAAATTGTCAAATACCTGTGAGCCACTGAAGCGATATAAGTACAAAAACTAAAGCAGGATTCATCTTAGCACTTGGTTTCAAAATAATGATATTTTTTCTGATTTTTCAACACAATATGTGGCATAGGTCTTATTTGCTGTCACTAACTGGAGAGGTGTTACCACTGAATCTGGGTTTTCATTACATCATAAGGGGCGTAGAATATTCTGGGTGTGTTTAAAACCAACACAACTACAAAAGCAGAACAAATTTTGCAGGCAGTGTAAATCAGTGGAAAGTGAATGTATGTTAAAGGTTAAAGTTAAAAGGGATAGGTAACCACAAAATTTGTATTCTATCATTTTCTTACCCTCAAGTCTTACCTATAATTTAAATTTTATTTTTAATTAACTCCAGAGGTATTTTACTTTTGAATTTATCCTCAATTGTTTCACTAGAACCAGGCAGGTATACCACAGGCATATTATGCTCACTTATGAAATGAATGAATGATGTATTGTCAATGCTCAATCGAGAGATTTGTTGAAAAGACATGTTGAAAAGAGAATGTATTCAGGTTTTGACAGGGTTGCCAGATTTTACAGGTTTTCAAAATAGGCTAATCGTGTTTCAGTAGAGGGTCCCCTGATAAAAAAAAAAAAGCATTTCGGGGAGTAAAATACAATTTTTTTGGTGGGGTTCCCCTTGTAAAAATATGCATTTCAGGGGATAAATATCATGTCATTGGAGTGTCTTCAGACATGGACAACAACCAGTGGCACTAGTGTTAAAGTATCCCAATTCCACAGGAAAACCACAGATTTGGCAACACTGGTGCAGTATGCAATATTGACAGCTAGCGGCTGAAATGGGTACTGCAGTCCAAATTCAAAATATTACGGAGAAATGTTTCTCCCATCCCTCATCTTTAGACTCAATGCTCTTGTGGGTTGTCAGATTGCAGAAATGCAACAGCAGCGAGCGCAATTGACAATAGAAAAGGACGAGCCTTACACTGTAAGTTGTTAAGTAGATTTATCCATGTTTTAATATGCCTCTGGCTCTGGTCATATAGCTTTCCAGATGGATGCTGAGGCTTTAGCTTGGGTATAATCTGCAGTCTCTGACTGAGTTCATTTGCTGGCTTCCAATCTGTTTTTTAATTTTTTATTTGTTTGTTTGTTTTCTGTTTCCTCGCCAACTGGCAACCTTGGGTGTGAAATACTATTGGTTAACTTGGCAGTGGATGGAATCACACAGACCAAAACAAAAACAGACATTCCGACTCGGCACATACTTACACATTTTAAAAGTAGAATAACTGGCTGTAGCATTGTTTTTCAGAGAAGCAAGTCTGTGATCTTAGAATAGACTGTAAAAAAGGATAAACGAGGCCTCTTCACTTCCTTCCACTATAGAGAAGTAAAGCCAAAATATCCCAGATATGGCCACTGTCAAGTTGAGCTAATTAAGTCATTTAAAGCCCCAGCCTGTGCAGTACTGATCATGATCTGGAGCAGAGTCCCGCCCAAACTCTTACAGACCCAATGGCAAGCACACAATCATGGCTCCATGCCCTATTTTTATAACATCTAATAACTTAGATTAGAATCTGATTCATTTGCATGGAAAGGGTAGGATTTATAACCTATACTGCAGTCAGCCACCTAATGGCAATCAAAATGTTTTTGCTTAATCTTCTCAGGATGTGTGAGACGCTCAATTATCTGCTAACATTTTACACTAGTTTGATGCTTTAGTAAAGACAAAAATTACATACAGCACCTTTAATTTTGTTAATTATTTAAACAGAATGTGTCAAAAAGAATGTGGTAAGTGAGCTGTAAGTTGATGTCATACAAATTACATAAAGAGCCTTATAAGGCTGCACTGTGGCAGACTACATGTGTTGAACATGAGTGCCACCTGTCTGTGTGATCTTTTATATTACTTATGACAGATTAAAAACGGGGTTTTTGTACATCTGTCGAATGATTCTGCTCCACTGTGTTCACTCACTGCACACAAGTACAGCGCACTGTCATCAGACTCCAGATTCTTCACAGTAAGAACACCCTTCGCAGCAGATTCATGATTGACTGAATATTTGTTTGCTTTAAGTTTTTCAATTTCCTTTGTCCCATAACTTGTTGTGTACACTATGAGCTCCATAGTTTTTCCTTGATGTTGACGGAACCAGTACATTCTGTCATAAGTAGCACCTTTTGTGTGACTGCAGGTGAGGGTGGCATTTTCCTTAACAGGTAACATGATGTTTGGAGATTGTGTAATATCATTTACGTCTGCAAAACCTGACAAAAAGAAGTATGGAATATATAGTTATGAATACTCAACAGTTAACATAAATGCAATTTAGATTTGATTCCAATGCTTTTTCATTGAAATTGTCAAATACCTGTGATCCACTGAAGTGTACAGATGCACAGAAAAACTAAAGCTGGATTCATCTTAGCACTTGGTTTCAAAATAATGATATTTTTTCTGATTTTTCAACACAATATGTGGCATAAGTCTTATTTGCTGTCACTAACTAGAGAGGTGTTACCACTGAATCTGGGTTTTCATTACATCATAAGGGGTGTAGAATATTCTGGGTGTGTTCAAAACCCACAACTACAGAAGCAGAACAGATTTTGCATACAGGATGATGCAGACAGGTTAGATGGATAAATCCTTTATGAAATAATATTTGCAAAGTGGAAATCAATGGAAAGTGAATGGCTAGAAGCAGTTAAAGGGAATATCTTACCACTAAATTTAAATTCTATAATTTTCTTACCCTCATGTAAGTTCCAAACCTGTAATTTTATTTCTCCTAGAAAAAAAAAAAATATTTCCATTTTATTTTTTAACTTAACTCAACTGTTTGACTAGAACCATAGGCAGGTATACCATAGGCATATTGTGCTCATTTATGAAATGAATGAATGATGTAATTGTCAATGTTTAATCAGAAGAGATGACTAGCCACATGTAAGACATGTTGTAAAGAAAATGTATTCAGGTTTTGCTATTAAAGTTGCATTTTCACAACAAAACCCACTCAATTGCTACTCAAAACCAGCCCAAAACTAGCCCAATCACGTTTCGGTGGGGGATCCCCCAATAAAAATTGCTTTCTGGGGGGTAAAATACACATTTTTTGGTTGGGAGCTACACTGGGAAAATTTGCATTCCAGGCCTAAATGTCACGTCATTGGACAACCAGCGGCAACAGTGTTAATGTAGCCCAGTTCCGCAGGAAAGCCGCAAACTTGGCAACACTGGTGCGGTGTATATAATATTGACAGCAAGTGGTTGAAATACTGCTGTCCAACTTCAAAATATTGCAGAGAGCTGTTTCTCCTGTCCCTCCTCCTGAGACTCGATGCTAACGCAGGTTGCCAGATTGCAGACATGCAAAAGGAATGAGTACAATTGACAATAGAAAATGACTGGCCTTACCCTGTAAATTGTTAAGCTGATTTATCCATGTTTTAATGTGCCGCTGGCTCTGGTCATAGAGCTTTCCAGATTGTCACTGAGGCTTTTTAGCTCGGGTATAATCTACAATCTTTTAAATTTGTTTGCTGGCTTCCATGACAGCAATAAACTGTTTGTTTGTATTTTTCCTTGCCAACTGGCAACCCGGGGTGTCGAAATACTATTGGTTAAACTGGCAGTGGATGGAATCACACAGACCAAAATAAAAACAGACATTCTGACTGATTAGAGCTCCTCCAAGTGATTATAATAACTACTGCATCTTGACTACGCAACACTAACCATACTAGCCACAATATTTTTTGCAGTAAGCAATATGTATGTACATTTGCAAAATCAATTTATCTTTTTGGTGAACTACACCTTTAATAATAATGATTTTTATTAATTATTAAATAAATTAGAAATTATGTTATCATAATGATTAATCCCTGTGAATTGCTAAGAAATGTATTTGCGTTTTATTTACTGAACCACAGATCCAGGTGTAAAAAGTGAAACTGCAGTTACTGATAAAACAAGGTTTTTGTATTAGTCAGAGGTGATTCTGATCACTGTGTAATATGCTGCACAGAAATACACTGCACTGTCATTCAGCATGAGCCTTTCAATAGTCAGAGTGACATTATTTCTTCCATTTCCCTTCAGTTTGATCTTGCCATCAAATTCAGGCTCTATGGTCTTCTGTTCAACATTAATATGTCCCATGAGTTGAAGGTCCATGATGCTCTGGCTTTGTTTGTACCACCTTACTACACCGTAGCTTTGTATACTGTGAGAACAATTGATTTCAGCAAATTGATTTTCTTCCTTGAGGAGATCAGGAGGAGTCTGGAGAACATTTTTACTAAAAACGGTGACTGTCAAAAGAAATATTAATAAACTCAGTAAAAAGCCAAATCAATACTAGTTTAATGACACAGTGTATTAACAAAACAATATTAGATTACAAATAATTACCTGCAAGACACAGAACAAAGACAGAAACACAGACATATGGAGCGTTACTCATGTTGTCTTTCTCTACTGACTGACTCCACGATGAGTTAAATGCAGGAAATGGAGGAAGTGATGTCATCGAGAGTGACAGTAATGGAGAAGTAATGGAGGGGGAAAAATGCACTCAAGGATGCAAATATTAGCAGGAAATTCAACTAATTCAATTAATTGTTAAGCTGATTTATCCATGTTTTAATATGCCTCTGGCTCTGGTCATAGAGCTTTTCAGGTTGTTACTGAGGCTATAATCTGCAATCTCTTAAATTTTTTTGCTGGCTTCCATGACTGCAATACACTGTTTGTTTGTTTGTTTTGTTTGTTTTGTTGCCAACTGGCAACCCGGGGTGTCGAAATACTATTGGTTAAACTGGCAGTGGATGGAATCACACAGACCAAAATA
>NW_026129882.1:0-16860 GCF_022985175.1 Labeo rohita | reverse complement strand
AGTAGCCTATGACCTGTTTAGGTTTTCTGGTCTTGATATTTAGGCCACATGACTGCTACCATCACAGAGTGAATCAGAAGGATGCAAATATTAGCAGGAAATTCAACCAAGCCCTTGAGCAGGTGCAAAGGAGCTGTTGTGGTTAATTGTGCAGCAGTGGTGCTTTCAGAGCTTTTTGTACGGTGGCATGACTGCACATCACACTGTGGAACTAGCTGCACAGAAGTACATTGCACTGTCACTGGCTTCAAGTTTGATGATTTTTAAGGAACCATTCTTGGATCCATCTCCTTCCAATTTGATTTTTTCATTAAAATTATCCTCTGGGACAGAATTCTTATTCCATGTATATCCAAGGAATGTGAAGTCATGGCTAAGTGTTTGCTTGTACCAGAGGATCATGGTGTATGTTGCTATGCTGTGTTCACATACAAGTTCTGCAGTGTCTCTCTCCGATTTAATTAGATTTGAGGGGCTTTGATTAACACTGCCAACAGAACCTGTTAAAAGAAACAAAAAGGATACATGTTATAAAAATACTATTACTGAATAGCTATTATTAGCTGTTCGAAGTTGTGTTTTATATTATAAAATATTTACCTGTATGCCAAAATAGTAAGACAAGGAGAACTCTGATCATGTTGATTTAGAGTGGAGAAATGTTCTAGGTGAAAAAATGTTTGGTTCGATACAATTCCTCATTTCTATGAGCGTTGCAACAATACAACGCCCCTACAATTTGTTTACAGATTCTATTATGGACCCTTGGCGCCTCCTACCCACAGGTTTTGTAATTACAACAATTTCCTGTCATGCACATAGAGATTCAAGAGGTATTTAAGAGGTAATCTTAATTTTTTCTTTGTCAAATCAAAACATTTCAAACTAAACATGTTAGTTAAAAACATTGTTTTATATAAATTACAGAACACTTTATTTGTGCAATGCTAATACTATATTTTTTTTTTTTTCTTTCATTTTTTTATTGCTGGTATTAAGTCAAACATCACAAGTCCAGGTGCAAAGTGGGAGTGAATTTGCTGATAAGCACTGAATTTCACTTATATGTTTGTAACTGAGGAGGGTTTTTGTATTAGTCTGAGGTGATTCTGATCACTGTGTAATATGCTGCACAGAAATACACTGCGCTGTCATTCAGTTTGAGGTTGTTGATAGTCAGAGTGCCATTATCTCTTCCATCTCCATTCAGTTCGATCTTGTTTTCAAATTCAGACTCTGGGTATTTACTGCCAAGATTAAGGTATCCCATGAACTTAAAGTCCATGATGTCTTTTTTGTACCAAAGAATACGGTTATAGTTTGGTACATTGTGTTTACATGTGATCACAGCAGATTCATCTTGTTTCCTAATGAGGTCACCAGGTAATTGGAAAACAGTTTTACCAAGACAAGCAGCTGTAATGAGACAAAATACACATATACAGAGACAATCTGTGTTATCAATGTAAAATAAATGCACATAATAAACATTACAGATAATAAAAACAATAAAAACTAAATTCTATTACATATGGTTACCTGTGAGGCATACTAGAGAAACACAAACACTTGTAATAACACTAGTCATCCTTGCTGTTAGTGACAGTGCTGTGGATTAAATGGAGGAAGGCACTTCTAATAGGAAATGATGTCATCTCTGTGGGCACCAACAATGAATTAGAAAGTTATAGAAATTCCACAGAAAAGTTTAATGAGAAAATCATAAAGACCATGTTGTTAAACATGAATGGTTATCTCTTGTTATCATCCATTACAATAATTTAATGATTTTTATTATTCTTTAACAGTGCATTTATTTTAAAATCTGTAAATTACATACATTTTTCAGTGTTGTTCAGATTTAGCATTACCAGAGAAATGGCTCCCTCTACTGTTCTTTGACTGACTGTTCGAGTATAAATTTGTGTATCAATTTCATTGAGTGAATGACATCAAAATCTGATGGGATTGTTCTGTTCTCACATGGGATTCCTTAAATACTTTTAGACATTTGTGTACATGTATCTAAAATCGTTCTGTCATTTAATAAGATAATTTAGAGCAACATGATCTTGCCTCAGTGCTGGCAGCAAATCAAACCCTGAGCCGTTTGCAGGTGAGACAGAGCTGATGTGGTAGCACAGACTAGAGAGCTTTTTGTATTAAGGTATCATCATCTATATCACTGTGTACCATGCTGCACAGAAATACACTGCACTGTCTTGTAGTGTGAGGTTGTTGATTGTCAGAGTGCCATTTCTTGCTGCATCTCCCTGCATTTGGATCTTGGTTGTAAATTTAGGCTCTATATTCTCAGTAGTATAAAGGTATCCCATCAACGTGAGTCCAGGCATGTCCTGACTCTGTTTGTACCACAGCATTTGGTCATAGTTCTGTATATTGTGAGAACATGTGATAACAGCAGATTCAACTTGGTTCTTGATGAGGTCATCAGGAGTCTGGAGAACAGTTTTTGCATGGTTTGCCACTGTCCATGGAGAAAAATAACATTGTTTGTAGTCATTAGTAAATTAAAAAAAAAAAAGTATCATTATAACATGTGAGTAACATTTACATCACAATTAGTCATTTGCACAATATATTTCTTACAATTACCTGTTAGACACAACAGACATGCACATTTGAAAAGGAAAGCATTCATGATGTCAGCTCTTTGTAATAAAGTGAGTACGTCTGCATTGAAGTACAGGCAGAAGAGAGAGGAAGTGATGTCATCTGTAGGGTACACAGACAGTGAAAGCAGTCTTTAAAATGTTGATTATACATTGTTGATTCTACAACTAATTAAATATATATTTTAAGTTCTAAGCAAATCGTTCTGTCAAAGGAGTTAATATGCTAATATATTTATGTGCTTATAGCCTACAATCAGACTAGCTTTGTTGCACTTCACTGTAGTTTTATTATTAGTATTTGGCACTGAATCAAAACCCACAGGTGTGGGGAGGAGCATAAATATACTTTTAACTGAATTAAGCCGTTTAAAAGAGGTTTTTGTATTAGACAGAGGTGATTCTGAGCACTGTGTAATATGCTGCACAGAAATACACTGCGCTGTCAGTCAATGTGAGGTTGCTGATAGTCAGAGTGCCATTATTTCTTCCATCTCCCTCCAGTTTGATCTTGTTCTCAAATCCAGGCTCATTGGTCACAACCTGAAAATAAAGATTTCCCATCAACTTTAAGCCCAACACGTTCTGACTTTGTTTGTACCATAGTATTTGGTCGTAGCTCTGTATCTTGTGAGTACAAGTGATCACAGCAGATTCATCTTGTTTCTTTAGTAGATCATCAGGCGTCTGTAGAACAGTTTTACCAAGACAGGCAACTGTGGAGTGAAAAAAAAAAGAAAAAGTTATGTATAACAGTGTTTAGACTAAAACAATCTGTATGATGCTATTTTTAGTGCAAATTTGTTTAATATTACCTGTAAACATCATTAGCGACACAGATACTCTATTGAACGTGTTCATCATGGTTTCTTTCACCAAGTGCATCTGCTATGAATTAAAAGCACAAGCAGGAGGAAGTGATGTCAGCTATATTTTGTCCTAACTGCTGAAACCTGGGAGATGTGGAATAAAATGAGGAAATTAAAATTCAAACTGCACATGAGTTGTATATAAATATCAGAACTGTTATTCAACTTAGACTAAGCATGCTGTTATTTTACAGAATCAGGATCTTGATAATTTTCAAGATCAGGCATTAAAATCTCTCATGCAAATTAAGAATATGAGTGTTAGTTCTAACAAGTCAGAGTGCTAAGCAGCTAAACATTTAATTATCACATCAAATAAACAATAAATAGCCTTTTAGATGGATGTTCATTCAAAGTGTTTCAGTATTATTCACCAGCTGCGTTGTCGCTTGCACAAGTGCAAAATTACCCTGATTCAGATCCCCAACTGGTCCTTTTGCCAAGTTTGGACTTGGTGGAATGACCAAGATTCATTAAGATTTTATCTGCACATGAGTTACTTAAAAATATTAAATGACTTTGATTCTGCATGCTGTTCTGTTCTTTTACCATCCAAACTTGTTATTGTAAAATGATTATTATTTGCCCAAACATCTCTCATGTGAATCAATTTATTTTGCATTGTGAGTAGGCAGACAATTTGTTGAATCACACTGCCCCCTGTTGATCAATACTTATCTCTAATTTTAAGACACCTGTTTTTGTGAGTTTGATTTACTGTGTTTTCACTAACTGAACAGAAATAGATGGCACTATCATCCTGGCTGCAAATTCTTCACAGTCAGAGATCCACTCTCAGGAACCGCTTTACTGGGCAAAAATTTATTTGACTCTTCATATTCTGGTGGAGAGTAAGAGGTTGTAAATGCAATGAGTCTCATAGTTTGTCCTTGCCTCTGTCGGTACCAATACATCAGTCTGTAGGTTGAGCCCTTATTGTGTGTGCAGTTCATTTGAACAGAACTCTCCTTTGGTGCCCAAAGAATCTTAGGCTCTTGTATAACATCATCCGCACCCACTGTTCCTGTGAAAAAATTATAGTTAAATCTGTAAACATTAAGATTAGATTGTTTCAGTTGATATGGAGACTATTTTAAGAGTTATTGATACCTTGGCTCGAGTGCAGTAAAAGAATCAATGCAATAAAACCCCTAGTCATGTTGAGTTTTGGTGTGGCGTACATTGATTCTCAACCTTTTCAATTTATTCAAACTCAAGCTGTTGTTGAACAGGAAATGACATCATAGATTATAATAGTACAGGGGAAAAAAGATGTATAAACAGGAAATGTGAATGTATGAAGAGTTCAGCCTACAACCGATTTTAACTTGTAACACAGTCATCAGTCAAGAAAAGTTAATGGACTCAAGACTACATGGTTTCAGCTCAGAGTTTGCATACAGTTCTACATAAAGTAGGCCTAATATATATCTAGATGTTCTACAAACCACTATAGTTAAGGTTACAAAGGTGTGCCAAATTTAATGGTTCATAAATAAAGATTGGTACAGTAAAAACTACTATAAATTTTAATTTAAAATAGCCTACACTCTAAAAAAAATGCTGGGTTAAAAACATCCCTGCGCTGGATCAAATACAGACAAACCCATCGACTGGGTTGTTTTGACCCAGCGGTTGGATTAAATGTTTAACCTAACCTTTTGGGTCGTTTTATTTAACTCCACATTTTGTTTAAAAATGACTATAGGGCTGGTTTAAAATGAACCAAAATAGGTTGTAAATTACAAATCAGGCACATGATTACTGGAGGCGGGAGGCATCAGCAGTACTCAAAAGGTGAATGTTGATTAATAATGTTTTTTATTTAATTATTATTTATTCAACTAAATGTAAATTTATTGAACATATTAATGAATGTTAATTTTCAACCTATTTTGTTAATTTAAGCAAGAAACAGTCATTTTTTAACAATAGTTAAGTTAAAACTAAACATTTAACTCAACCACTGGGTCAGAAGAACCCAGTCACTTGGTTTGTCCATTTTTAATTTAGCGCAGAGTTGTTTTTAACCCTGTGTAATTATAAAGTTCCTATGTTGGTTTTAATGCACTCTTTATGGTGTCCGAGAAACCATGCTGTGAAATGGGCTGATGCAGACGCAATCCACTTTACAGACATATCGACCTCCAATAATCCAAGTCTGTTTTCCCAGCTATGCATTTCTAGCACATAAAGTTTATAAAGCTAATATCATTAGACCCTGCATTAAACAACTTTGTTGTATGTAACCTACCCTTAGAGGTGATGGAGAAATGCTGACTCAACCCATTCACCAGCATATAATGTGAGCAGCCCTATAGATATTTTATACAATCTGTGAGATTTAATCCACAATCCCATCAATAAATAAATGGCTTAATGTTGTGTATCAGTTAAATTAAACAATAAAGTCAACTAAAAATATTCCATTAGAAAGGACACAGATCTTCCACGTCAGGTATCAATGAAAAATGTTTGTGCTATGTGTTCAGCATGTATAAGGTGTTTATTGAAAGAAAAAAGACACCAGCAAATCTCACTGAACTGTTTAAACATGAATGTTTATTCTACACAGAATGGGTAGCAGTCTTAACCATCCAGCCTCATACTGTAAATTGATTCATCAATTAATTTAAGTCAGTTATATATTACAGCAAACATGGTGCACATTTATGGAATCACATTGCCCCCTGTTGATCACTGTTACCGTAATTATTTCAGGCAGCTGTTTTTGTTTAAAACATCTTTTGTGATGATAAATCTTTTAGTTGCCAGTACAGGATGTGACATCATTATCATGCGTGAGCAAAATGTATAGTTTAAGACTGCAAGTGACAGGATGTTAAAGTGGAATTTAAATAAGAAGGACAGAGTAAGGAATTTACTAAATTGCAAATTTAGAAAATATAATACAGACACACAATAGTGGATTTATTAGTGCAACACAATTGTTAGTTTTACAACAAAACAATTACATTTTAGTTTAATTCAGATAATTATTTAATTTCTAATTATTACCTAATATGCATAATATAAAAATGTTTCTTTTCTTTTTTTCTTTTTTTTTTGGTTCATTATATATGTGTTCAGTATTGGCCTTGAATCAAAACCCACAGGTGTGGAGAGAAATAAATAAATATGCTTTTCACAGAAGCAAGCTGTTTAAAAGAGGTTTTTGTATTAGACAGAGGTGATTCTGAGCACTGTGTCACATGCTGCACAGAAATACACTGCTTTGTCATTCAGCATGAGGTTGCTGATAGTCAGAGTGCCATTATTTCTTCCATCTCCATCCAATTTGATCTTGTTTTCAAATTCAGGCTCTTTATTCTCAGTATTATAATAAAGGTACCCCATCAACTTAAAGCCCAATGAGCCCTGACTTTGTTTGTACCACAGTATGCGTTCATAGCTTGCTATCTTGTGAGAGCACTTGATCACAGCAGATTCATCTTCACTCTTGATGAGGTTGTCAGGCGTCTGAAGAACAGTTTTACCAAAACAGGCAACTGTGGAGAAAAAAAAACAGTGTATAACAGTGTAAAACAGCATGTAGAGTGATCTGTACAGTGAGTATGTTTTTTAAGTGCAGATTTGTTTGTTGCAATTACCTGTAAATACTATTATGCATACTAATACACTAAGGAATGTGTTCGGCATGGTTTCTTTCACCAAGTGCTTCTGATATGCATTCTCTCAAGACATGAGAGGGGGGAAGTGATATGAGCTATCTCAGCTGTGCTCAACTGGGGAGTTATGGGAAGGTTTTTTTAAACCCATGGTAGATATAAACAGTTGAATTATATTGAATTTAATACTCCAACAAACATTTCTGTTCCTGTATTTTAAATCAGTTGTTGGTAAATGTTGCCAGAAAGTAAAATCACTTCCATTTGAAGGTGATACTGATCTTTCATCTAATTTCAAATGAAACTTTTTAAATAAAACCTAACTTAATTATTATTAAAATATTTTACAAATGAGATCAAAGTCAATATCCTTTTCTGTGGTTCTGTGTTAGCAGCTGTCTGTAGACTAACATAAATTCCACCTGGGAATATTCCTCATTGGTTTGGTTTATATTAACCATTCTGATATACAGTACATTATTTTGTTTATACAAGACTGCCACCTGCTGACTAATGCTGTCACTGATCTTTTTATGCTATAATGTTTTTGTACAGCACTCTCCAGCCTTTGACACACTGTGTTCACTTGCTGAACAGAAGTATATGGCACTGTCATCTGGCTCTAGATTTTTTACTGTGAGGGATCCATTTTTAGGATCTTTTTTTTCAGTTTCATATTTGTTTTTATCAACATCTCCAAATTCTGGCTCTCCATAAGCATTGGTGATTACTATGAGTTTCATAGTCTCTCCTGGATGCTGTTTGTACCAGTACATTAGATAGTAGGAAGCACCCTTGTTTTGTGTGCAGTTCATAACTGCAGAAGCCCCTTTTGCTTTCCAAATAATAGGTTCTTGAACAACATCACTCCCACCTACAGTGCCTGTGAATATAAAAAAAAAAAAAGTTTCATTAAATCATTAGTTTAAAAGGATTAGTGTATTTTAGTTGCTACAAAGATCATTTTACCAAATGTTGGGTATACCTTGGATACAGCACAGTAACACAATCAGTGAAATAAAGACTGTAATCATGTTCAGTTCTAATGCAGCACAGACTGAGTCCCATCCTTGTTCATTTGACATTTTCTCTTATACAGGATGTGACATCATAGGTTATAAAGACTTTTACGAAGAATGTTGACTGTAGAGAGAAGTGTACTGTCACACCCCTGGACTGATTAGTTGGTTTCTCCCATCATTCCCCCTGCAGCTCTGTGTGTTTTGGTATCTCCCTTATTGTCTGTACCTGTGTTTGTAATCAGTCTGTGTATATATAGCGTGTGTTTTCCCCATTTCCTTGTCGGACGTTAAAATCGTTAGAAATCCAGTGTTTCCAGTGTTTCCAGTGTTCCTTTTGGATTATTAAAGATATTTCGTTTCATTACGTCGTTGTTAGTCTGTTCCTGCCTGAAGCGTGACATGTACACTCTGTAAAAAGCTGTGATGAGCTCTCTGTAAACTCTGTAAAGCCTGACATATACAACAATTAAATCCATGCTAAAAAAACTGGTTTTTTTTTTCCCGGGTAACTTTTTTTACTTTTAAACAAAATTAATTAAAAAAAAAAAAATGTTGCATGTGTTTTCTGTTAAGTACCGAAAAAGATTATATGACCAGATTATATATTTTCCAGTTGTAATATTTAGACCACATGACTGCTATCACTGAGTGCATCTCAAATCAGAAGGATGCAAATATTAGCAAGAAATTCAACCATTTGGAGCAGGTGCAAAAGAGCTGTGGTTAATTGTGCAGCAGTGGTGCTTTCAGAGCTTTTTGTATGGTGGCATGACTGCACATCACACTGTGGAAACTAGCTGCACAGAAGTACATTGCACTGTCACTGGCTTCAAGTTGGAGGATTTTTAAGGAACCCTTTATGGTCCCGTCTCCATCCAATTTGATTTTTTCATTGAAATTATCTTCTGGGACAGAATTCTTATTCCATGTATATCCAAGGAATGTGAAGTCATGGCCGAGTGTTTGTTTGTACCAGAAGATCCTATTGTAAGATGTTATGTTGTGTTGACATACAAGTTCTGCAGTCTCTCTCTCTGATTTAATTATATTTGAGGGGCTTTGATTAACACTTTCATTAACAACAGAACCTGTAAAAAGAAACAAAAAGTGCATTATAGTTGAATGTAAATAACTGTTATTAAATCACTAGCATCACTTAATATAAAATAGTTACCTGTAAGCCAAAGCAGCAAGACAAGAAGAACTCTAATCATGTTGATTTAGACTGGAGAAATATTTTAAGTGAAAAGAAATGGTTTGATATAATTCCTTATCTCTGTGAGTGTTGACACATGACCGCCCCAAAGTATTTCTTAACAAATTCTATTATGGATCCTTAGCGCCTCCTACACACAGGTTTTGTAATTGCTGCAATTTCCTGCCATGCACACCATGCTGTGAAGAAAGTTTAGAAATTAAAATGTTTAGATCTGTTTGTCTCCATGTTTGTTAATCAATGCTTAAATCACTTTATATACAGTACAAAACAAATAAACTATAATCATAACTGAAACTAACTATTTATGCTGATGTAGACAGATACATATGGGGTTCCATTTGTGTTTAACAATTTGCTACTGCTTTGTGCTTTGTAATATACATTTGTCTTTGTCTACAGTTAATTCCTTTTATTCAGGTAAAATCTTATATTTGACATTATTTTCTGTTGACATATGTTAATCTAAACATGTTTTTTTTTTTAAGTTTTTTTTACTGTTGTCCTGTCATTTTGTTCTGTCGACCTGTTCTGTCATCCTAATTGTGCAATTGTTCATTCATCTTGTTCTGTCATCCTTACTATGCCTTGTTTGTCAATACTGTTTCCTGTTCTAGTCATACTTACTGCTCCCTTGTTCTGTCGTGACTAACTGTCGTCTTGTTCTGTCGATTGTTCTGTTCTCACATGTCTTATTCTGTCATTCTTACTGTCGTCTTATTCTGTCATCCGCCATCTGGATTTGCTGCACGTCCATTAGTGGAATTAAGGTAAGGAGACAGGAAGCAGAAAAAGCTGACGAACATCTATATTTCAGCGGTTAAAATTTAAATGTGCTAGAAAACAGGGAAAAAGTATTTACAAAAGGTATATATATATATATATATATATATATATATTATTGTTCATTATAGAAGATACAATTATATTACTTTGAATACATTATTCTGTAAAGTTTTCTAAGACAGTAATAAGAAACTTTTAATAAGAAATTTTAATAATGCTTGTAGAAAAAAAGGTTGCAAACATTCAGTGTTAGAATGTATTTTAACAAACTTTATTTTTTCAGAAAACTTTACAGTATAATGTATTCGAAAGTATATCTCGAAAGTATTCCAAATATTGTAGGTTCTATAATGAACAATATATATATACGTTTTGTAAATGCTTTTTCCCTGTTTTCTAGCACATTTAAATTTGACTTCTGAAATATAGATGTTCCTCAGCTTTTTGGCCGCTTCTTGTCTCCGTACCGTAATTCCACTAATAGACGTGCAGCAAATCCAGATGGCGTCTCACTTGACCGCGTCCAGGACGACAGTTAGGATGACAGTACAGGACGACATAAGAATGACAGAATAAGACGACAGAACAAGACACAGTAAGGATGACAGAACAAGACGATCTTGGTTCAGAACAAGGTCACAGTAAGTTTGACAGAACAAGATGACAGTTAGGATGACAGAAAGGACGACACTGTCCATGACAGAACAAGACGACAGTAAGGATGACAGAACAAGTTTGTCAAGGACGACAGAACAAGGCGACAGGAAGGGCGACAGAACAGGACGACAGAACAAGACAACAGTAAGGATGACAGAACAAGACGATAGTTAGGACGACAGATTAAGACCAGTAAGGATGACAGAACAAGCACATTTAGATGACAGAACAAGACGATCATTCAGCTCTTTGTACAAACAGTACTTTTACGACAGAACAGGACGACAGAACAAGACGACAGTTAGGACGACAGAACAGGACGACAGAACAAGACGACAGTTAGGACGACAGAACAGGACGACAGAATAAGACGACAGTAAGGATGGCAGAACAGGACGACAGAACAAGACGACAGTTAGGAGACAGAACAGGATGACAGAACAAGTTTGACAAGTTAGGACGACAAACAGGAAACAGAATAAGACGACAGTAAGGATGACAGAACAGGACGACAGAACAAGACGACAGTTAGGAAACAGAACAGGACGACAGTAAGAATGACAGAATAAGACAGTTAGAAGAACAGGACGACAGAATAAGACGACACTGATTACAGAACAGGACGACAGAATATAACGATAAATAAGGATGACAGAACAGGTCGACAGAACAAAATGATAGTTAGGACAACATGTAAAAAAATAGAAAAAGATAATGTATTTTGATTAAAATAATCAACAGACTTTGACATGCACGTCAACATATATGTTCAGAATATGTATATGTCTAATTTACCTGAAGGGTTTTTGTATTAGACTGAGGTGATTCTGATCACTGTGTAATATGCTGCACAGAAATACACTGCACTGTCAGTCAGTGTGAGGTTGCTGATAGTCAGAGTGCCATTTTTTCTTCCATCTCCCTTCAGTTTGATCTTGCTTTTAAATTCTGGCTCGGGGTTGTCACTTTCCAGATTAAGAAACCCCATGAACTTGAAGTCCATGATGTCTTTTTTGTACCAAAGAATACGTTGATAGCCTGGTATATTGTGTGTACATGTGATCACAGCAGATTCATCTTGGTTCCTTATGAGGTCACCAGGTGACTGGAAAACAGTTTTACCAAAACAAACAGCTGTAATGAAAGAAAATACACATATACAGTAAAAATCTATGTAACAGTGCAGCACAATTTAACATAATAAATAAGCGAACTAAAACATTAGAATTACCTGTGAGGCATCCTAAATAAACACAAACACTCAAGAGAGTCATGCTTGTGTTACGTGCTCAATGACAGTTCTGTGCACTGAATGCGGGAAGGCACTTCTAACTGGAAATGATGTCATATCTGTGGGTACTGACAACAAGAAAGTATTCACTATGCTTTTGGTCCTCTAGTGGTTGATAGTGGCTGTGTCATGCTTGAAAAGCCAACCCCATTAAGTAAAATAAAATACTGTTAAAGGACTCCATAAGTGTCTATTTGCAGGAAGCTAACACAATTCTTAGTGTTAAAACCCTTAAAATGATTACCAGACCTTTTTCTAACTAGGCAATGTTTGAAGCAACATTTATGTGAGGCAGTTGTACATATTACAGCAAATATGGATGAACAGGCTGCACATTTATGGAATCACATTGCCCCCTGTTGATCACTGTTACTGTAATTATTTATGGCAGCTGTTTTTGTTTAACTCTTGCCACAGATCACTACACTGTGTGCTGTTTGACTGAGCAGAAATAGACGGCACTATCATCTGACTGCACGTTTTTCACAGTCAGAGATCCACTCTCTGGAACAGATTTAATGACTGAAAACTTGTCTGAATCAGAATCACCATAGTCGGGTTTGCTGGAAGTGCTTGTGAACACGATTAGAGTCATAGTTTGTCCTTGGCGTTGACGATACCAGTACATCTGGATGAATGTAGAATCCTTTTTATGTGTGCAGTTTAACTGAGCAGAACTTCCTTTTACTGCCATTAAAACACTTGGATTTTGTGAAACATCACTGATACCTGCAAATGAAAAATACAATTTTCTGTAAATATATTTATATATTTCAAGTGGTTATTATTCTAATATTGTGTCATAGGTTTAAATACCTTGGTCCAAATGTAGTGACAGAATTAACAAAATAATGCTCCTCATCTTGTTACTTTGAGGCTGTCTTGGTTAAAATTGTAATTGTCTGTGATGATTCAAATGTAAGTTGTTAAAACAGGATGTGACATCATTATCATGGTAGTGGTGATTTTAGGGTGGGGCAATTATTCTGAAATGATTGTCCTCCTTCACTTCTTGAGTTTGGATGTGTGGATTGAATTGGCAACACTTTAAGCAAGACCTACTGGTATTTTGTTTAGTATTGGCACTGAATCAAAACTCACAGGTGTGGAGAAGAATGTGAATAAATACGCTTTTGAAGCAAGTCATTTAAAAGTGGTTTTTGTATTAGACAGATGTGATTCTGATCAGTGTGTAATATGCTGCACAGAAATACACTGCGCTGTCAGTCACTGTGAGGTTGCTGATAGTCAGATTTCCATTTGTCTGTGCCTCTCCCTCCATTTTGATCTTGTTTTCAAATTCAGGCTCTTTATTCTGGTTATTATAATGTAGGTATCCCATCAACTTTAAGTCCAATGAGTCCTTTTTTTGTTTGTACCACAAAATCTGGTTATAGCTCTGTATGTTGTGAGTACAAGTGATCACAGCAGATTCATCTTGTTTCTTCAAGAGATCATCAGGTGTCTGGAGAACAGTTTTACCAAGACAGGCAGCTGTGGAGAAAAAAAAAAAAAACAGTTGTTTATAATACTGTTTAAAGTAAAATTATCTGCAGCCTAGACTGTGAAAGTAAATGCATATTATTTATCATTACCTGTAAACATAATTAGAGACAAAGATACGCTGAGGAACGTGTTCATCATGGTTTCTTTCACCAAGTTTTTTCTTCTGTGCAATTAAGACACATGCAGGAGGAAATGATGTCAGCTATATCCGTTTCTTACTGAGAGAAAAGAGTAATAAAATGAGGAAAATAAGATTCGATCTAGGCAGAATGAGTTGCACATAAATATCAGAACTGATACACAATTTAAAATGATAATGAAATTAAGGATCATTCCCTAAATTCTTTTTTAAACCATCACTTTATGTAAACAGACATACTCATTTTGCATTGCAAATAGGCTGAACTTTGTACCACACTGCCTCCTATTGGTCAAAACGTCTTTCTTTTGATAAATGTTTTTTGTTTGTTTGTTTGTTTTTTGTGTTTTATCTGTAAAATGTGATTAAAACATTCATTGACCTCCAGTGGTAGGTACTGCATCCCTTTTGCCATAAGAAACATTTGTTTTACATATGCAATATCACACATGTAATATCTTAAATCAGTTAGCAGGAAATAAAACCACCTGCATCTGGAGATTAAATAATATTTGGTTCCATCTGAATTCAGAAGAATATTTTAATAATTATTTTTCTTTAGATTAAGCAACAAAATGCTCCGATAATGTAATAATTCATATATGGTTCATGGCCAAACTGAGTTGACACTCAAACTCTGCAGTTTTAATTAAAATAGTTGATCTATAAACATCTATTTGTTCTATTTTACAAACACATTCTTTTACAAATTAAGGTTGACGTTATTTTTTTGTGATAATGGATGGATTGCCATAAATGGTTTCAATAAACTGTTACTTGGACCCATGATATTTCTAATTGTTTCATTTCAGCTCGATTGTTTTGACATGTGGCATATTGGTGGTACCAGACTGCCACCTGTTGACTCATACTATCACTGATCTTTTTATGCAGTAATGTTTTTGTACAGCACTCTCCAGCCTTTGACACACTGTGTTCACTCACTGCACAGAAATATATGCCACTGTCTTCAGGCTTTAGATCTTTCACTTTCAAAGATCCACTTTCAGCATCACTTTTTTGAGCATCAAATTTCTTCTCATCAACATCTCCAAACTCTGCTTTATCAGTCGTATGGAATACAATGAGCTGCATAGTCTCTCCTGGACGTTGTCGGTACCAGTACATCTGGTAGTATGAACTACCCTTATTGTGACTGCAGTTCAAAGAAGCAGAACCACTCTTTGGTTTCCAAATCATTTCAGGCTTTTGAATAACATCATCTGCACCCTCAGTGTCTGTGGATAAAATGAGATTAAATTAATGAGAATGTCAGGTTATTGTTTCTATTACTATAGAGGCGATGTTAAAGTTTGACATACCTTGGCTCCAGTGCAGTAACAGAATTAATGCAATAATACCCCTTGACATGTTGAGTTTTGGTGTTGTGTACAATGAGTCCCAACCTTTGAAATGATCACACTCTAGTTGGTGTCAAACAGGATATGACATCACAGGTTGTAACAGTAATGAACAATACCACATGAATATAAAATATGTATATTATTACTCCAAAATCTTTATTAGTAGTCATTTTGTTTTGTTTATTAATATTTTGTTTAATAGTGAATTGTTAATATGGGGAATCAAATAAATCCCTTTTGTTAATATGCCTTATCAAATAAATCCCTTATGACTTTGACTAAGTCATAAATTACCAATCATTAATATGCAGAAGTGTGAGTAATTGTAATGCTTTCTTTAATAAGCACCAGCAATAACAAATGCTTATCCAGAATCATACACTGGTATAAAGGGTATTTCCTTTTGCACCAACATCTCATTATTGCTTATTATTGGCAAACAGAATTTAGCCGAAATATAGTTAGAATGCTGAGGCTGGATCTTTTGCTGATAAACAATTAGTGTAACAGCGCCAGGTTTTTGTATTAGACAGAGGAAGTTTAGAGCACTGTGTCATATGCTGCACAGAAATACACTGCACTGTCATCCACTGCAAGGTCTTTAATTGTCAGAGTGCCGTTGCGTCTTCCATTTCCTTTCAGATCAATCTTGTTTTTAAAGTCTGTCTCTATTTGATCCTTTTCACCATTAAGGTATCCCATCAGTTTTAATCCCAGGGAGCTCTGGGTCTGTTTGTACCACATCATTTGGACATAACTTGCTATATTGTGTGTACATATAAACACTGCTGATTCATCTCATCCTTTATTGATTTAGAAGGAGTCTGGTAAACAGTGTTACCAAACGTCGAAGCTAAAAGGGACAAATAAATGAAAGATTTAATGATAAAGATGATTTACATACAGTTGTTGTGATTAAAAAAATCAAGGAACACTTTATAAAAGACATCATTACCTGTGAGCCACAAAAATGTGAAAGAAAAACTTACGAGAATTGTATTCATGTTGCTTCCCTGTGCTGCAGCATGTGACACTGCTGTGAGTAAATACAGGTGTTGAAATGAATAAAGACAATGGAGGAAGTGATGTCACCAAAGGGAATTTCACATACAAGTTCTGCAGTGTCTCTCTCTGATTTAATTATATTTGAGGGGCTTTGATTAACACTTTCAATTAACAACAGAACCTGTAAAAAGAAACAAAAAGTGCATTATAAAATGTAAGTAACTGTTTTTAATCACTAGCATCATTTAATCTTGTTGAAATTTAAGGCTTTGCAAGTTCCCAGCATGCATTGCAGCATGAATAAATTATCCAGTTACTGTTATAGGATTATTGTTTTGCTGTTTGCTGACTTAATTTAAACTTTTTTTGTTGTTGTTTTGTCATTATTGTTAGTTATTTGTTGTACTGTGACATAAAGATCTCATCTTTTTAATATTTGCTGATTGCCACCGTTCTTGAGGTTTGTGTATCTAGTTTTGAGGCCTAGATACTTTCAACCACTTACACCCATTGTCTAGACATCTTAATCTTATAAAATGTTTTACAAACAAAGACAACATTGTGTACATATTAGACTAAGTTATTTGAGTTGTTTTGTATGTTTAGATATTCATATAATAATAAGAATTCATGTGTACTCGAAGTTTGCTACTGTTTTACTTATATTTAAAAGTATACTTTTATATACTAGAAAGTGGGCCAATTTAGTCCCAAGGAGTATTAAAATAGTACACTGAAAAGTA
>NW_026129881.1:0-32091 GCF_022985175.1 Labeo rohita | reverse complement strand
ATGAGTCTGTCTGGCTCTTCAGTTTAATAATATTTGTATTAAAATCATCCATAATGATTCAAATGTTTAAATGTGATTGTCAAGTGCAGCCAGAGCCGGTTAAATAAATGGACTACACTAGGCAGGCTGCATTTTTTGGGCCCCCCTCCATCGATGTTATTTATGAATTGAAATCTGAAACTTACCAAAGTTACTAATAAAAGTTAATTCACATTTTACATAGCCTAGTCTTTGGTTACAAATTGGTTGTTTGTATGCCAAAATAAGTCATGTGTTGTATATTAAACAATCTATCAGACTATTTTTTGATATTCATTATTTATACGTCATTACACGGCTCTATTAAATGCTATTAAATTATCCTCATCTTATCCATTGGGAGTGTCATTGTTAAGGCAGTAGTACCAGTAAATAACCAATAGGTGTCAGTAAACTATGTAAACAGAGCAAATACGTTTATCTTATTCTCTCTTTTTACATTTAATCAACACATTTAATTAAGATTTTCTGCAAAATTTATTTATAACAATTTATAAATGTTGTAAGCTATTGCATTTTGCAGAAAATCTTAATTAAATGTGTTGATTAAATTGAATAGTTAAATAAGTATTCAAATATACAAAGACCAATAAAATTTGCAGTAAGAGAAAGTGTGCTGTAGTAGTAAAGATGTTTATTTTCATAGACAAGCACCATTATTTCCATTTTCTGGTATTCAACACGATATTGGGCTCACTTCTGGCTGGCTGCTGTTCTTCCATCAGTTTGTCCTTCTGTGACGGCGTTGATGTTGACGGCGCAACAGCGTCTTCCGCCGCATTTCCCGCCGCATCTTCCACCGCGTCTTCTGGCCGTGTCTCCGGGCCTGGCTCGGCCTCTGGCTCTGCTGACTCGAGCAGGTTCACAGCTGTCGGACGGCTGCCCGACAGAAACTTCTGTAAAGCCCCCCGCTGTCTCTTCTTTTGTTCCTCTTCATTTTTTTTTCTTTTTACGTTTTGCCGCACCCGAAAGCATCTTGTTAGCCTACTCAAAAAACACCTGCCTGCTAGCTTTGTTGTCCCGCTCTGACCTCTGACCGCCTCTGAACGCCGCTGACGTCCCCTCGGACTTAACTGGCTGGCACCTCTATAGAGTCATGAGCTGGCGTTATGTGACGTAATGTAACAGTCTATGGTTAAGATAAACATCGTCCCTATTTTTAGTTAATTAATAAATATTGAAATAAATTGTAGATAGGACATTTATACATTTTATTTTATTTTTTATTTTTATTTTTTTATTTTTGTCCCTCTGTCTGGGCCCCATCCCGCCAATCAGGCCCTAGGCACGTGCCTAGTTTGCCTTTGCATTAATCCGGCTCTGAGTGCAGCACTTAAATGTATGAAAAGATATAAAGCAAATCTACAATGTGAAATTTCCATTTTACTTGAATGTTCATGATCTCTCTTACATTTTATACACGTTATACAATGTTATTCTGTTTAATTTTATATTAATTTAACTATGTGTCTGTCTGTTGCTAATGTACAGATGCACAATCACAAATCCTCTCATTACAACAAAGTGGAAACAATGTAAATAAAAGATGGATTGATCAGTTTTGAGAGATTAATTGATTAAAATGAGAGTTTTGACACACAGGGAGTGTTTATAAATGCTGTGCCTTTTACTCACTGTTTGTGTAATTTTAGTCACAATTTGAAGAAAAGTTTGTTTTTCATGAGACTTTGTGACTTTTCTTACATAAGTACAAACAAATGACAGAAATATATTTTTAAATGTTATAATGGTGATTGCTGGTCACTATTCTCCTGGCTATGATGGTAATTTAATGTCTTTTTAGATTTAAAAATAAAAGTTTTTGTTTGTCATCAAGTGTTTGTTTTCCTACAATTTTACTTTTAGTTTTACAAATGTATGGGGTTCCATTTGTGCCAAAAAAGAGGTGACTGCTTTGTGCTTTGTATTACACATTTGTCTTTGTCTACAGTTATTGTCTAATTATTCAGGTAAATCAGTATATGTTGACGTGTATGTTGTCTGTTGACGTCGTCTTAATCTGTTGTCCTGTCATCTTTTTCTCTGTTTTTTTACTGTTGTCCTAACTAACGTTTTGTTCTGTCAACCTGTTCTGTCATCCTTACTGTCGTCTTATTCTGTCATCCTTACTGTCATCCTGTTCTGTCGTCCTAACTGTCTTGTTCTGTCGTCTTATTCTGTCATCCTTGCTGTCGTCCTGTTCTGTCATCCTAACTGTCATCTTATTCTGTTATCCTTACTGTTGTCTTATTCTGTCATCCTTACTGTCGTCCTGTTCTGTCATCCTTACTGTCATCCTGTTCTGTCGTCCCGTTCTGTCGTCCCGTTCTGTCGTCCTAACTGTCTTGTTCTGTCGTCTTATTCTGTCATCCTTGCTGTCATCTTATTCTGTTATCCTTACTGTTGTCTTATTCTGTCATCCTTACTGTCGTCCTGTTCTGTCATCCTTACTGTCGTCCTGTTCTGTCGTCCTGTTCTGTCGTCTTATTCTGTCATGCTTACTGTCGTCCTGTTCACCGCGGAACACCAGCCGCCATCTGGATTTGCTGCTGCACGTCTATTAGTGGAATTACGGTACGGAGACAAGAAGCGGCCAAAAAGCTGACAACATCTATATTTTCGCGGTTAAAATTTAAATGTGCTAGAAAACAGGGGAAAAGTATTTACAAAACGTATATATATATATATATATATATATATTGTTCATTATAGAAGATACAATTATATTACTTTCGAATACATTACATCGTGAACACAGATAGAGACATGGTTGTTCAGAAAAAGAATTTATTGAAATGTTCATGGTAACTTTTAAAAAGGAGCAAACATTCAGTGTTAGAATGTATTTTAACAAACTTCATTTTTTCAGAAAACTTTACAGTATAATGTATTCGAAAGTAATATAATTGTATCTTCTATAATGAACAATATATATATATATGTTTTGTAAGTACTTTTCCCCTGTTTTCTAGCACATTTAAATTTTAACCGCTGAAATATAAATGTTCGTCAGCTTTTTGGCCACTTCTTGTCTCCATACCGTAATTCCACTAATAGATGTGCAGCAAATCCAGATGGCGGCTGGTGTTCCGCGGTGAACAGGACGACAGTAGCATGACAGAATAAGATGACAGAACAGGACGACAGTTAGGAAGACAGAATAAGACGACAGAACAGGATGACAGTAAGCATGACAGAATAAGACGACAAAACAGGACGACGGTTAGGAAGACAGAACAGGACGACAGTAAGCATGACAGAACAACACGACAGTTAGGAAGACAGAATAAGACGACAGAACAGGATGACAGTAAGCATGACAGAATAAGACGACAAAACAGGACGACAGTTAGGAAGACAGAACAGGACGACAGTAAGCATGACAGAATAGGATGACAGAACAACACGACAGTTAGGAAGACAGAATAAGACGACAGAACAGGACAACAGTAGGCATGACAGAATAAGACGACAGAACAGGACGACAGTAAGCATGACAGAATAAGACGACAGAACAGGACGACAGAACAAGACAACAGTAAGCATGACAGAATAAGACGACAGAACAGGACGACAGAACAAGACAACAGTTAGGATGACAGAACAGGACGACAGTAAGGACGACAGAACAAGACAACAGTAAGCATGACAGAATAAGACGACAGAACAAGACGACAGTAAGCATGACAGAAAAAGACGACAGAATAAGACAACAGAACAGGACGACAGTAAGCATGACAGAATAAGACGACAGTTAGGATGACAGAACAGGACGACAGAACAAGACAACAGTTAGGATGACAGAACAGGACGACAGAACAAGACAACAGTAAGCATGACAGAATAAGACGACAGAATAAGACGACAGAACAAGACGACAGTAAGCATGACAGAAAAAGACGACAGAATAAGACGACAGAACAGGACGACAGTAAGCATGACAGAATAAGACGACAGAACAGGATGACAGTTAGGAAGACAGAATAAGACGACAGAACAAGACAACAGTTAGGATGACAGAACAGGACGACAGAACAAGACAACAGTTAGGATGACAGAACAGGATGACAGTAAGGACGACAGAACAAGACAACAGTAAGCATGACAGAATAAGACGACAGAACAGGACGACAGTAAGCATGACAGAATAAGACAACAGAACAGGATGACAGTTAGGAAGACAGAATAAGACGACAGAACAGGACGACAGAAAAAGACAACAGTTAGAATGACAGTAAGGACGACAGAACAAGACAACAGTAAGCATGACAGAATAAGACGACAGAACAAGACGACAGAATAAGACGATAGAACAGGACGACAGTAAGCATGACAGAATAAGACGACCGTTAGGATGACAGAACAGGACGACAGAACAGGACAGAATAAGACGACAGTTAGGATGACAGAACAGGACGACAGAACAGGACGACAGTAAGCACGACAGAACAAGACGACAGTAAGCATGACAGAATAAGACGACAGAATAAGACGATAGAACAGGACGACAGTAAGCATGACAGAATAAGACGACAGAACAGGACGACAGTTAGGAAGACAGAATAAGACGACAGAACAGGACGACAGAACAAGACAACAGTTAGGATGACAGAACAGGACGACAGAACAGGACGTCAGTAAGGACGACAGAACAAGACGACAGAACAGGACGACAGTAAGCATGACAGAATAAGACAACAATTAGGACGACAGAACAGGACGACAGTAAGCATGACAGAATAAGACGACAGAACAGGACGACAGAACAGGACGACAAAACAAGACAACAGTTAGGATGACAGAATAAGACGTCAGTTACAGTTAGGACAACAGTAAAAAAACAGAGAAAGGACGACAGGATGACAGATTAAGACGACGTCAACAGACAACATGCACGTCAACATATACTGATTTACCTGAATAATTAGGCAATAACTGTAGACAAAGACAAATGTGTAATACAAAGCACAAAGCAGTGGCCTCTTTTTTGGCACAAATGGAACCCCATACAAATGAGGACAATCTTTGAAGAATTAACACAAATATTGTTGGTCATAATATTAAAATAACATTTAAATTAGTTAATATTCAGATGTTTAATCTTTGAAGTGTAGTGTGAAGTATTTGAAAGTGTGTCTGTCATGTTGAGGGAGTTTTTAGAAAGACAATTCCAACCCTGAACACAGAGTGAAGCAGCTCCAGTAAAATGATTCATGAATTCCAGTAGATTTTTCTTTCTAGGGTTTTTAGACAAGACTGTTCAATCTCACCGCTGCTCATCTGCTCGTCACACAGGCTCATTCTTATTACGGAAATATGAAATTCTTTCAAGCTATCACGGTTTTTGGAACTGAACAAAAAAATTGCCAATTGGCCAATGACTACACTTTTTTTTTTCTTTTTTTTTAAAAAGCATTTTTTAATTCTTAATTTTAATTCTCATTCTTAATATTAGCAAATATGAGAGATTTCTTGAGAAGAGTGTTAACTTTGAGGAAGTTGAAGGAATCTCTGTTAAGGAGGAGGTCACACATAGTGGAGTAAAACTTTGTGAAGATCATATTGTGCTTCATACTATTCTCAACAATACAAAATTGTTTTTTTAAATCAGTTAAAACAGTTTATTAAGAATAATAGTTCTATGTGGAGTATTTTCTCTAAGCATTTATTTAAACAGTTTGGTGGTGTCCGTTTTCTTTTTCTTAGATCCAAATTTGATGTTAACAAAATACTATTAAATGATATTAAATGGTAAAAAGTAGTAAAAAACTTTTCACTCATTTTTTATTTGAAATAAATATCGCACAAACAATAAATAAATACTTTTTAGACATTGGTTTGGGACGGTCAGCTGTTGAATAATGGTTTTTGAGTATTAATGAGCTAGGTGTTAAATTAAAGTGTCATATTTCAGCTGTAGAATATTGTATTGTCATGAACTTTGTCTCTGTCAAAATACTTTCTCTGCTCAGAAATCAGGGCACTTGGTGTAAGACTGTAGAAAGTAAAGTCTCCAAATATTTGTTTTTAGATCAATTTGATTTAGTTGATGAAAAGTGCAGGAACCAGTCAGTTAGATCTCTTTGTTTATATTTCTTCTCCTCCTTCAAATATTTTAATGGGTAAATATGTCTCCCTCATTTGTGTGGATCATTTTAGGAAGGTTTTTAGTCATTACTGTAAAACAAATCAAACTAGAGTCATTTCAAATATAAAACCTTGTGAAAGACTCATTAGAGCATTTTCAACTGGATATCGATTACAAATGCTCTTTTGGTAATTGTGAAAGAGAGTGTTACATTAAAGTTTAGTCTAATCTTAAATATGTCATCAGTTTTACTTCATTCAGATGAATATGACTTTTCCAAAAGAAAAATATATATCGATTTGTTTTTGTTGTTAGGAAAATATTATATTCATAGACTAAATGGAGTAACTCATAACTGTGAAATGTCTTGAGAATAATGAAATTACTTTGCCAAATTTTGTAGTATTTCCACTGTATGACTGTGCATGTATTGAGTTAGAAATTTCAGATTTTTAAGTCCCTTAAGGAAGCCAGATTATTGGAAATTAAATGCCTCTCTACAAAATGCTTATTGTTTGGGTATAAAAAAAATGTTTCTTTTAAAACATACTAATATTCTTCATACACTGTAAAAAACAATTTGTTGAGTCAACTTAAAATAATTTGTAACCTGGCTAAGTGACAACTTAGATATTTGAGTTGAATCAACTTAAAATTTTAAGGCAGCTGGGTTACCCATCTTTTAAGTTTAGCAAACACAAATATCTAAGTTGTTACTTAGTACAACATAACATTTCAAGTTGACTAAACTTATTTTAGTTGACTGAACTTAAGAATTTAAGGCAGCAGGGTAACAAATTATTTTAAGCTGACTCAACAAATTGTGTTTTTTTTATTTTTTTTTACAGTGGTCTTTAAATTGAGCAACATTATTAAAATCTCTCCAAATGAAGTAGATAAAGAAAATATATATGTGTACAAACAAAAAAATTTTAATCCGTTTTACATGGAAAAGGCTATATATTTTTTAAGCCATGGTTAATTTTTGTAAGGGATGTGTTGCCAGGTTAAAAAAGTAACCAATAAGAGGAAACATATGAATATAGAGATGCAGTTTTCTAATGAGATAATTTTAGGGTTTAAGGATTAACAGAACTTTAGATAGTTTCCATGTACTTGATCAAATAAAGAAAAGAGAGATTCAGAGCCAGATTTGAGCCAAAATGAGATCAGATGAACATTAAATAAATCTGTCCGTAATAAATCTCTGTGGGTACATTGGCAGAACAAGTGAATGAATCTTCCTCAGAAGAGTGACAAAAACAGCAACTCAATTCAATGTCTGACTATTATATTTATTATATTTACATCCATAAGCTTTTTGTGAAATTTGGATAAACTCATGAATCTTTTGTTTGATCTCTTCATATTTCAGGAAAGCTCTCTTTACATTAATTTAAGACATAAATACTCCACACATTGGCCATTTTGCCATAACTGTGTGTTTTTGAACAGTTTTTATTATCCTTTTTTGGAATGTGATGTCAAAATCATCATTCCCTTTTGTAGTGTGACAAAAAGCAGCCTGGAGTTTCTGCTAAAAAAAAAACCCTTTTATATTGGGTAAATGATGATAGAATTGTCACTTTTGGTTGAACTTTTTACGCTTTACATGTTACCTTTAGTAGATATCATCAGGAAACATGGTGTTAGCTTTCACTGTGATGCTGATGATACTCGGCTCTATATTTTTTTGTGGCCCGGCGAAACATACCAATTTTAAAAAACTAACAGATTGTGTAGTTGAGATAAAAAAAAAAAAAAAAAAAAAAACTGGATGACAAATAATTTCTTACTGCTAAATTCTGAAAAAACAGAGGTGTTAATTACTGGACCTAAAACCTCAGCGTGTAATAAACTAATACACTGTCTAATACTTGATGGCTGCTCTGTCAATTCTTCGTCATCAGTTAAGAAACTAGGTGTGCTATTTGATGGCAGTCTTTCCTTTGAAAACCACATCTCTAGCATTTGCAAAACTGCTTTTTTCCATCTCAAAAATATATCTAAATTACGACCTATGCTCTCAATGTCAAATGCCGAAACGGTAATTCATGCGTTTATGATCTCAAGATTAGATTATTAATTATTTAATTATTAATAATCTATTTAATTATTAATAATCTAATAATTAATAATTAATTATTAATAAACAAACTCCAGCTGGTCCAAAATGCAGCAGCTAGAGTTCTTACTAGAACTAGAATGTATGATCATATTAGCCCAGTTCTGTCTACACTGCACTGGCTCCCTATTAAACATTGTATAGATTTTAAAATCTTGCTAATTACTTATAAAACCCTGAATGGTTTAGCTCCTCAGTACCTGAGCGAGCTCTTACCACATTACAGTCCCTCACGTCCGCTGCGTTCTTAATACTCTGGCATTTTGACAATACCTAGAATATCTGGGTGGCAAATCTTCATTTTTAGCACCCAAACTCTGGAACAATCTACTTAACACTGTTTTAGAAACAGACACACTCTGTCAATTTAAAAGACCCATCTCTTTAACCTAGCTTACACATAACACATCAACATATTCTTATAATTCAAATCTGTTAAAGAATTGTTAGGCTGCATTAATTAGGTCAACCGGAACCGGGAACACTTCCCATAACACCCGATGTACTCATTGCATCGTCAGAAGAATGGCATCTACGCTAATATTAGTCTGTTTCTTTCTTATTCCGAGGTCACATTAACCACCAGATCCAGTCCGTATCCAGATCAGGTCACTGCAGTCCCCCGGATCCAGTCCGAACCCAGCCCAGATGGTCATCAGCACAAGACCACAGGAACCAGATGAGTCCTTTGCACATTTGACTTTACTGCAGCCTGGAATTAAACTGCTGGTTTCGTCTGGCCAGAGGAGAACTGTCCCCCCGACTGAGCATGGTTACTGCCAAGGTTTTTTCCTCCATTTCTGTCACCAATGGATTTTTGTTTCCATGCCATTTGATCAGAGTCTATAGTTTAATGTGAAATTCTTTTTGCAATTTTTCATAAATAAGATAAGGACCATAAGACTAAAGTGCTGCCTTCTGCATGTCAGGTGGTTGTTGATCAGTTTTCAACATTCTTTCTTTCATCTTTGCAGGAAATTGTAATTAAGTTAAAACGCACTGGCTCCCCTCTGATGTAATTTTGCCCTGTTTTTTAAAACATGTTTTAAATGCAACAGGGCCTAACCTTTTAGAGTTTATTAATAAATGTCTTGGCTCAGGAACAGTACATGATTTTTTAAAACATGCCTCCATCCAACCCCTTCTTAAACGGCCAAATTTAGATCCTGGAATTTTATCTAATTTTAGACCTGTGTCTACATAGTATGTCATCTCCAACATATTAGAGAAGGCAGTTGTTCAGCAAATGTACAATTTATTAGAAAAAAAGTATTTCAATCAGGGTTTCGAAAATATTCTACAGAAACTGCACTTGTTAGGGTGATAAATGATGTACTGCTGACTTGTGATACTGGTAGCTCTGTTATGCTTGTGTTCTTGGATTCAAGCGCTGCTTTTGACACAAGACCATACCATTCTTGTGTCGCATTTAAAGATCCAAGAGAAGATGGGGTTAAAAAAACCAACACATTATCCGTACGCTAGAGTCATTGCACTGGTTAACGGTTATCATCATAAATATCTAGATCAGATCAGTTCACGTTCTTCATCAGTACAGTAATTTCGCTTTTTAACTTTCTCCTTCAATGTCTGCAAGAACGGTTGAAGGACATGCTGGAGTCATCACAATCTAGATCAGATCACAGTTTTTCAAAGAACAGTTCTCATCAACAGCGTTGTAATTTAACTTAATCCCTTTACTTTTTTAAGGTTTTATTCAATAGGACAGTAGATGATGAGGAAACAAAATGGGAGAGAGGGAAGGGGACGGGATCAGTTCTGTCTTGATTAATGATTAACCTTAGTGAATTACTGTAATGTGACACCGTAATCATGTCGTAAATGTGGCTATGAAAATCAGCAAAAATGAAGTGTCTCTTGTAAAGTCATCACAAAGGTCAAGTGATATAGAATTTAGACTAAATGAATGTTGAGGATATAACTCTCTTATAAAAGTTTGTTATCCAATTTGTGATGTATTTGTGCATCGAATATTGCAATAATATTATTGAACTGTTTAAGAATATTTTCTATTTGAAGCAATCTTTGTCATCCAACTTGAGAAAGGTTTGTTTCAAAATGTGCAAATACCATGCATTTGTGTTACATTCTGGGCTTATAATGCAGCAATATTATTTGTTTCAAGATCAGGATTCAGTGGTCCAAAGTTGTTTTTAACTTAGTGTTGAACATCTAACGCTTTAAAGCTAGTACAGACAATACAATTATAAACATTGTAAACTGATGACATTGTGTTGATAAAGCAGAATATAGAGCATAGAGTGATGTAGAAACTGCCAAACAGCAGCAGCAGGTTTGGGTTACTCAGTGACTAAAATGTACAGTAATTAAATACATATATCAACCACTTGTAAAAAACGGCTGTGTTTCCTTGTCATTTCTCCCACAATTACGAAGGCCTGATTTTATTCCAAAACTGCAGGACATGAAGGAGTGTCTCTTCCTAAGGTTTTTTTTTTTTTTTGGGGGGTTATTTGTGCAAAATGTGCTTGATTTGGTTTACGCGCATTAAGCGCGTACAGTACGTCTGAGTGTCCGTTTACTAGTTTGGATGTGCGCAGTGTAACCTTAGGGGGTTAATAAATGTGAATTTAAAAAAAAATCCTTCAGAGGATTTGGATGAATTAACCCGATTCATATGGATTACTTTAGCTACGTTTTAATTAATTTCGGAAAATTTAATTTCAGCTGAGGGACACAAACCAAGTACATAAGATCAGGTTTTGTTTCGAAGATAAACGCTATCCTTAAAGCGTTTGGAACAACGTGAGGGTAAGTAAATTTTGGAGTTGGAGTTTGGAGTTAGAAATGTAATTTTGTAGTTAGTATTAAATAGAACATTAAATGCTGTATGTTTATTTTTACACAGCAAGTCATTTTTATCATGTGTACAAGTAACGTACAAAGTAAATTAAAACCTAAGATAAAACATACGATGGACTAACAACCCAGAACCTCTACCTAAATTAGTGGACAGGAGCTGCTACTGCATGCATATATATATATATATATATATATATATATATATATACATATATATATATATATATATATATATATGTATGTATGAGTTTGTCTGCTTATTCTATTTATCAGAACAATTAAAGAAGAAATCGCATCTTACGTATTTTATTTCTGGATTAAAAATGTTAAATGAATGGACACAGAAAGTTTCATTTCATTAAATATAAAATCCCCTTTTTTCAACTCTGCAGGCGGGGCGCAAGTCAGCTCTCTCTTTCAGTGCTTTTCTTTCGATTTGTGTTGCTGTTAAAATGGCGTCAGGTGAGAATCAAATTGGATACAAATATATGCAGCCACGTTTCCTCAATTTATGAACGATTCATGAAGTACTAGCAAAAAAACAAACAAACAAACAAACAACAAAAAAGGCAGTTGTTTATATGGTTTAATATATTGAATGATATTTCGCTCCGCTCTTACATGCATTTTTGTGGCATTAGGCACCAGGAAGAAATTAAGATAAGGAAAATTATAATTTCATCAATCAAATTAGTGTTGATCTGTGTATCATCAGCACACTGTTCTGTACTCAATTTGTAATTGTAAACATTGTGAAGTCACAGCTTTTCAGTGCACATATGCTTTTATAAATTATTTATATTTGATAAATCATCTGTTCTCTCTTTGTATGTGTGTGTGATTTTTTTTTTTTTTTCTTTTTTACTAGCAGCAGCAATTAGACACAGTCCACAACTTGATCGCCCTGACAGTAAGTAAATTAAATCACTGGCAGTGATATTAAGATGTGTCAAACATTTATGTGTTATAATATTGCATTGTAACAGTTAAAGTATATTTTACCCAAAAATGAAAATCATGCTTAGTCCCAGTATGTCAAGATTTAATTTGTAATTTATAATGTAAAAAAATAAATAAATAAAAGACTGAACTGTAAATATGAATTACTCACATATGTTCAGCTTTCCAGAAACTATTTTGTTGATGAAGCCGCTTGTTTAAAGGTGCAGTGTGTAATATTTAGGATAATATATTGGCAGAAATGGAAAATAACATACAAAACTATGTTTTCAGAGGTGTGTAAAGACCTTACATAATAAGCCGTTATGATTTTATAACCTTAGAATGAGCAATTTATATCTACATACACCGCGGGTCCCCTTACATGGAAGTCGCGATTTAGTGCCGCCATGTTTCTATAGTAGCCCTAAACGGACAAACTTCATCAGCGCGTTTCGTCAGTACGTTGTTCAAGAACCAGCAGAGCGTCAGTCTTCGTCTGTAAAAAAAAAAGAAAAAAAAAAGAAAAAGAAAACTTGATGCAGCCAGATGAAGTCGGGACAGACGACGGCAGAAATCCTGGATAAACATCGGTGTGGCTTTTCCCAGATGGAGGGCGCTTATGCGGTTGGGCTGACAGACATAACGATGTTGAGCCGGCATTGTGATGCCATTGCACCCCATCCTCCCTCTCCCACAAGCCACCACATCCCAATGCCGTGTTCGGAAAGTAAGTTGTGTTTTAAAGGCAATAAACATTAGATGGAAAAAAAAAAAATAATATATATATATTTCTTTACTTTCTTTCACAGTTATATCGTTAAGTAATTATACTGTATATAAATTGCGGGCATCAGGGTGCCGCTAGTAATGTGCATGGCATTGAAACAGATTTCGTATGCACGGTCGCATTTCACTTTCACTTTTCATCATGATGTTTCACTGTAGACTTCGTCCGATGCCAATTTGGTAGACGTCGCCCAACCCTACTAACTGTCATACAAAAAATCTAACTAAAGTCAGCGAATAAACCTGAGACAATGATCAATGAGTAACAATAATATCCGCAATAACATATTGGTTTACTGAATAATTAAGTAAATATAATTCTTTGACTTACCTTTGTACAGAAACCTTATCGCTTGATTGGCTACTGTCAGGTGTAACAGACGACGACTTTTTTGTCCTGCCTCAGCTTCCGTAGCTTCTGTATGCGTTTCGAAAGGGCGGGGTGAGCGGGGGACTTAGCCGTTGGTTGAAATTCGAATCCTCACCGCTAGATGCCACTAAAAATTACACACTGCACCTTTAAATGTCTTCTTGTGTGTGAGAGACAGAATGTGCTGTAGATCAGTGTTTTTTCAAACTGTTTGATACCAAAGACATCAATTGTATTTGTATTGTTTGTTTTAATGAAAAATGCTCTTTTTCATAAAATCAAGGTACACTGATTTTCATTTTCATTCTCCAAAAAGGACAGTCACACTAAAACTACTATAAAACTCCATACAGATCTGGGCCTAAATTACAGGTCTTCTGAATCCATCCTTTGTTTGAGGAACAGATAAGGCACAAGTTTATTCTAACGGACATGGCTGTAAAAATTCTGTCATAATCTATTATTACCTGTCATTTTAATTTTCATATTTTAATTATTATGATGAATTAAATTGCTTTTATTTTTGTTCACTTTTTCATTTGTAATCATGAACTTACATGACTACAGTGCAGTGTTTAAAAACAACAAAATACGCTAGAGTTAAAAGAAAAAAAAAACTCTATATGAATAGATTCACATTTTCCGGTAAAAGCAATTCTTATCCCAAGTGATCTTTTGTTCTATGCTGTTTTCAGATGATGAATGAACAGTACACAGTGCACCTTCCTTCCAGTAAATAGCATTAGGCTAGGCTTTGTGTTGTTTGATACAAATCAAAGCCTCACATTTCAAATTCTGTCCATTTCATTAGGAAATTCAAGCAGTAAATACCATTTTGGCGCTGTTTAATGTGGCCTGATAGATCGTTGTAGCTTCTGTGTACTCGCCTGTGTGGAATCAAATGCATGTATGTATGTCTGTGTGTGTGTGTGTGTATATATATATATATATATATATATATATATATATATATTGCATATATCCTAACTGTGATGAATCACTACGTTTGATACACTGATTTGATACAATTTACATTGAGACAAGTAATGCATTATAAACAATCATTACCTAAATCCTGAATTCTTATTGTTGGTAAATTTGTTAATGATTGGGAGAAAACGAGTTCGCGTGCACACTCACACTGACAATGAATGAATGAACAAATGAATGACGATTGTGACGGGCGGCTGTGCAACCGGAAGTACCACTATCCTACTTCTGTTCTCGGCACGCCATATTGTGAAATAGGCCTATTGTGCAGTGCTTTTTATTGCATTTTGTTTGCATTTGTGCTTTTTTTCAGTGAGTGATCTGAGGATTGTACTGATAGGAAAGAATGGATCAGAAAACAGCAGAGTGGGAAACACTATATTGCATACAAAAGCATTTGACAGTGATGTTCCATCATCTTATTTACAGCAGCACAGTGAGAGAATCAGTGGAGCTGTAGAGGGGAGACACATCACAGTCATCAACACTCACCTGCTCCAGCCAAATCTCTCATACTATCAAATAAAAGATGGAGTGAGAGAGTGTGTATCTCTGTCTGCTCCAGGACCTCATGTGATCGCACTCATACTGCAGTATAATGACTTCAGAGAGAATGACAGTAAGACAGTGAAATATGTGCTGAACCGCTTCAGTAAACAGGCCATGAAACACACTATAGTGCTGACTACTGATGAACAGACACTCAGATACATATTCACTAGGAATAACACTATTCAGAATTTAATAAAGGAGTGTGGAGGAGGACATCTTCAGTTTGATACAAGAAACCCAGGATGGCGATCTGAGATGTTCAGGAGGACAGAGAAGATACTCAAGGAAGAACATGAAGAATTTCTCATTTGTAACATATATGAGGATGGAGGTAGCAGATTTAGAGCTTTATTAAGAGGAGACAACAAAGAAAAGGAGGATTCAGATCTCAAAGAGAGCACAACAACATTACGTGATGGAGGAGGTTTGTTTAAGCCTTTAATGGTTCATTTGTGTGTGTGTGTGTGTGTGTGTGTGTGTGTGTGTGAATGTTTTTTATTTTGGAGCTTGATGGTAAAATCTGAAGAGAGAAATCTGCTTTCTCTTTCATGGTGTTAAGACTTTCATGGTCTTAGACTTGGTTTAATCCAGATTTTAATAGGCTGATTTCTTGGAGCTATTTTAGGACTAAATTGAGGCTTAAATCAAACCTACCAGGAAGCAGGTTTAACTTCAGATTAAAATTGTGTTTCTAGTTTTTATGCATCAGCTATGATTCTGTTCTATAATGCCCGATGACTTCAGAGAACACTTGACAAGATATCAGGGACCATTCCTTCATCCAGATTCACTTCAGACCCTCTAGATCCCCAGCTCCATAATACAATCTCTCCTCTTCAGTTTTCTATAGGGTTCAGGTCAGGGTACTGGGTAGCCATGGCAGAACATTCATTTTGTGCTCAGTGACACATTTTTGTGTAGATATTGATGGTCCTTTTGAATCATTGTTCTGTTGGAAGCGCCAACCACGGCCCATTCTAAGGCTTTCTGACCCCAAGACATTTTTTTAAATGATCCTACTGTGAGTCTTTGGACACTTGAACTGTCTTCCTCACATTGCATGAAGACAGTATAGACACAAACAATATACTGCAGGCTGATTTGTAATATTTCCTGTTGATGGGAACTCCTTAATTATTGTTCTATTGGTGGAAAATATTCAATGCTTTAGCTCTTTTCTCTCTCTCTCTCTCTCTCTCTCTCTCTCTCTCTCTTTTTAATTTGTTTGGCAGTTCTGTACTATTTTCTTGACTTCATATTTTGTAAGGTTAAACAGTCTGATGCTGCACAACTGTTAGAATTTATGTTAGAATATTGATTAACTGCCGAGATTCGTTTTTGGCTGAGCGATGGAGCACAGAGTCAGTATCCTGGACCAATGAGATGACCACACACAGAAAGGTGTAATTCACTCAAAGGTTTTCAGGTTAATATGAGAAGGGCACAGGAGGTCAGGATTATTACAACCTTACAATGGCCACTTTAAGACAGAATGACTTACTCAACACTCCTGTGCTTCGTATAAAACAATCGTATTAGTATTAATATTAGTATTAATGTCAAATCAGTATAAAAGAAAACAATCATACTAGTATTACTGTTGAATCAAGATACACATGAAAATGACTAATATGATTTGCAAAGGAATACATGGAATTATCTGGAATCATCTTTATGATCATAATAATGTAATAATACTGTAGTCATCTCTATGACTATATTGAGCAAAAATCTAACTCTGTTATACTTCATTTAAATGTCATTTTCTGCAGTCCGATTATAGCCTTTGGGCTCTAACTGATACACACGAGCATAGCCACTGTAATCATCTTCATCTGATTCATTATTAGGTCTTGGATTTGGAGCTGGTGGACGAGCCCCTTCTCGTTGCGCAGTTAGCATAACTTGATAAGTCCCTCTCGTTGTAATCGAAGCAACAGTATGCATAATAGAATTGTTGATACACTGAATTAGGCATGGAGCAATCAACAACAAAATTAACATTAAAAAAATAATCGGTATGACAGTGGTGAAAATCCAGGTCCCCCATCCACCCCAGAGGCTGTCCAGCCAGCTGAACCAGGAGTCATCCTTTCTTGGCTCCGGGATGGATTCCCTCATGTGAGTTAGGATGTCTGTGATGTTATCTGAATTGTCTGGAATATAGAAACAACAAGATGCCCCTAACATTTTACAAACTCCCCCTTTCTCAGAGGTCAAAAGATCAAGTAACCATCTATTTTGGATAACTGCTTCTCTTATTTTCTTTAGCTTGTCCGTGATTAGTCCTAATGCATGAGCGGTATCATTCTCCAATGACAAAACCTGCCATGCTAACCCATTGATTTTATTTAAAGCTACTGTTGTCCCTACTCCAGTAAAGAATCCTGCTAAAGGACCATCCTATATTTTCCCATGGATTTGTCCATGGACCAACTGTCTTATACCCGTTATATCGGTTAGGCTTGCTATGTACATCTCGTTTCTCTCTGGTCTGTTGTGCAGCATTGCCCATGATAGTCTCACTATCCCTTTTTACCTACACTGTGGTTCCTGTAGAGAGTAGAGCAGGATAACAACATCCACGCCAGTCTCCTTCATCTAAATGATAATAAGCCATTCCTCCACAGGTCCAAATCATCCCTGGTGAACTATCAAGATGTGAGAACGGACACCCAAAACTCTCTGTTGTTCTGTTTTGATACCTAACAGTACAATACTCTTACTCTGAGCTGTTTTATTCACTGTTATGGTGGTTCTGCAATCCGACATCCCCACATAATGTTTTCCTCTAGTTGCACAAATACATAGATCTGTGAGGTGTGATTGCACCTGAAATGCTGGTCCTTTAAAAGGTAGGCCTGGATATGAACATTTAGAATCTTTGTATTACAGCCTTCCATTGCTGTTGTCGCTGGTAACAGGAGTGAGCACGTAATTAACGCGTGCAATCAGAGTCCATGCATGCTAAAGTTGATTCAAGCAGAATGTCTTTATTTTGTGCAGATGAGTAAACAAAGCCTCGATCTTTGCTTCTCCTTTCTTCGTGAACGTGCATATAAAATTCGTAACTTGTACACAAAGCACCTATCTAAATACCGCATTATTCCCATAGTAGCAGGCAAGTTACCCTTTAGCACGGTCAAAAACCGTGTGCTTCCCCATTACCGACGCCACCTGGCTCATTACACAGGTGCATTAGTTATACCTATTATTTAGCGCCACCCAGTGGACCACAATATCTCAACAATACAAAAAATGACTCCTACACTTTGAGCACAAACCTCAATGCCCTATTGACTCTTAGGTTATCTGCCATCTGCATTATCACAGTCATCTGCTTTGGCATGTCACCCTTGTTTTCTTCAGGGTGTAGTACTTCTGAGGTTATTTGTTGTGTTTTCCACACTGACTGTAGCTGCATACAAATCCAACACTCTCCTCCTACCTCGTTCCTCAAAACACTTCTTTGCAGTAGTGCCAATGCACATGCATAATTTCCCTCACACTTAGCTTTCGCTGCCCTAACCTCCTTAATACCAACATTCATATCTGAATTCATAATAAATTCTATATTGGTTGGTGAAACGTCCCATGGTGAATCAACTGGATTCGGAAAAAGTCCCTTCATTGCCTCTGTCCCTTCATCTGCATGGATTACATTAATCTGTATTTCCCGATACGCATCCTTATTTTCTCTAGCCCATGCACAATAATATAACCCAGCATCAGTGAACTGAACGTTGTATATCGTAACATTTAACAACCACATATGTCGTGTCATCCTGTCTTTCCTGATCCCTTTCTACTATGCTTACTTGAAATCGTGGATCTGTACCCTCTCCTCCAATACCATGATATGCTTTTACATCTGCCCAGCTGCATGCTCCTTCACAAAAATACAAATCGTTTCCATACAGATTTCTTATCGCCTGTCAATTGTATTTTTACCAATGCAGTGCTTGGAACAAATGTGGCTAGTGTATTTTGCAACTCTAACCACTGATCTTTCGAATTTTCTGGTGGTTGCGTTTACACTTTAATAATTCTGCCAGACGTAAGAAATTTTATGGGCAATCCAAAATTGGATAGCGCCTTTGTTGCTATCTCGAAACACGTTGTTCGTTTGACTAATGTCCACTCGTCTAACAAGCGTAATAGGTCATGGAATGACGTTAGTATTCCACTTCCTTTTTGTATATTTCAAGCTCCCCCTGGTTCAAAGTGAACCGATAAAATACAGCTTTATCTGGATATATACTCTCCAGTATTATTCCTCTAATTTGTGTAATTTGTGTCTAATTTGGGTTCTCCCTCTAAGATCTCTTTCGTTAATTGAACAATAAGTTCGTCAAATGCAAGAATAGCTTCTATAATTGAACACTGAGTGAAACTCTCTAGTGGTGGATAATCCATAAATTTGACCCTTAATGCGTGCAGGGTTATGTAAGGAGTTAGCACTGTTTGGCTCAATGGGCCACCTATCTTCTAGCCTTGGATAACCCCCACCTCACTATAAGAGGTAGTTCCTTCCTCAGCTTAATCAGTGTTTTTCCTCCTTCCTGTTGAGCATTAAGGTGAATCCCCATTCAGGATTCTATTTTAAATTGGAGCTTTCCTGCTCTCCTGTAGAATAATGCTTTACTCTTGAGGCGTGTATCCACTGAGGCTGGCAGTCCGTCAGAACTCCCGTCCTGGTTACTGCAATCACAGTGGCTGGTCCAAGATACTTCAGCTCTCCTATCCTCATTGGCTTCAGACTTTTGATCAGCGCACTTTGGCCTGGAACAAAAGGGTGAGTAGGCTTTTCTGAGGGGAGAGGAAAACACAAAGAAACATCAGCACATATAGAGTTAAGTTTCTCTATTAAGGAAGTCACGTAGTCCTCCTGTATCACCTCCAGATCCCCTAAATAAATAATGCCTGCGCGGCCTTTGACCCATGGGGTCGGGAAAGGGTTTTGTTTAAATGTAACATGACTGCGGTGGTACGGTATGGAGAAATGCCAATCGATGGACAATGATTTGGCCAAAAACTGTGTAACCCTGGACATGAATGGCGGCCCATTGTGTCACGGTTTATGGGTCTGTGTGTTCATTTTGCATCTCTGTCTGGTGTGTCAGAGCGCTACAGCTGCAGCTCATTGCGCTGTCTATTTACGCCGGCGTTTGCATTGTGTATTGTTGGTTCATTAATCTTGTCTTGTCTCTCGTTCAGCTCGTTGTGTTCCTGTTCTCGTCCTGCCTTGTGGATTACTGCACTCACGTTAGGATTTCCTCACTGTTGTTGGACTCCTGGCCAAACGTGTTTTCAGCGCGTTGTGATCGCGTGGTGTGCGCGCTCTCTCCTTCTCTCAGCTGGAGTTTCCGTCGGCTGTTGTTTTCGTTTGCTCTCACTTAATAAACACTCTTTGCACTTGCTATTGGATCTTGAGACTCTTCTTTGTGACAGAACGAACTGACCAGGATGGATCCAGCATGTGTGGCAGAGCTGAGAGAATTTCTGTCCAACAGTAACACACGCATGGAGCATCAGGAGGAACAAATGATGGCCACGGGTTGTGCTGTCCAGGCTCTGGTTTCCCAGGTTGCTGAGTTAACCACTCAGCTTCAGCAATTGAAGGTGGAGACTGCCTCGACTCAGCAACCTTCGAGGCCCGACCCACCGGTTCCTGTGGATCAGACTGCTCGTTCCGCCGAACCCCGCCTCCCGCCTCCAGCATTTTACTCAGGTGAACCCCAGTTATGCCGCTCATTTTTGGCCAAGTGTTCTTTGTATATTTCGCTCCAACCTTCATCATTTCCCACTGAGGAATCTAAAGTAGCTTTTGTTATAACTTTGCTCTCGGGATGGGCGGCTAGCTGGGGAACTACTGTTTGGGAGCAGAAGCTTCCTTGTTGCGCATCATTCCAGTCCTTCTCAGAGGAGCTTAAAAAGGTGCGTCAAGGTAATTGCACTGTAGCTGACTACTCCATTGAGTTTCGCACTCTGGCTGCGGAATGTGGCTGGAATTCTGAGGCGCAATGGGACATGTTTTTATATGGACTTTCTGATTTTATCAAGGATGAGATCTATTCATTGGAGTTACCCATCGGCGTGGATAGCCTCATAGACCTGGCTATTCGGGTGGATACTAGGTTGCAGAGGCGAGGCCAACGGACACCTCAGGGTTTGCCGGCCACTCCACAGGGCCATTTTTCATCCGTTCCCGGCGAGACTGTGCTTTCTCTTCCAGATCCGGAACCCATGCAGATGGGAAGGTCCCGTCTTTCACAGCAGGAGAAACAGAGGCGTAGGGAGAGGGGACTGTGTTTGTATTGTGGAGCCACCGGTCACATCGCTGCACAGTGTCCGGTAAAAGCCAGTACCCACCAGTAGGTAAGAGGTTACTGACGGGTGGAATTACACTGACTAAATCCTCTTTTTCAGCCACTCATCTTCCTGTTAAGTTGCAATTACATTCACTGGCTTATGGCTGTGAGGCTTTAGTGGACTCTGGAGCGGAGGGTAATTTTTTAGACATTAAGCTCGCTCAAAACCTTAAGATTCCTAAGGTTGAGCTCTCCCAGCCCATCTCTGTGGTTGCACTGAACGGTCAGCCGCTACCCTCCATTACGCATACCACTGTCTCATTAAAACTGATCACCTCTGGGAATCATTCTGAGAACATTGACTTTCTTCTTACTGACACTCCCTCGGCTCCTGTGGTTCTGGGGCATCCCTGGCTGGTGCTTCATAACCCCCATATAAACTGGCGCATGAATTCTGTTTTTGCTTGGAGTGAAAATTGTCATGCTTCCTGTTTGTTGTCTGCGTGTTCTCCTGTGTCTTCTTCTGTGTTTCAGAATGAACATATGGATCTGTCTAACGTGCCATGTGAGTACCTTGACCTGAAGGGAGTGTTCAGTAAGTCTCGAGCTGCTTCTCTACCTCCGCATCGTCCCTACGACTGTGCTATAGACTTATTACCAGGTACGACTCCGCCTAAAGGCAAATTATATTCGCTTTCCACTCCGGAAAGGGAGGCTATGGAGAAATATATTTCTGATTCTCTAGCAGCCAAGATCATCTGTCCTTCCTCTTCCCCGGCTGGTGCGGGTTTCTTTTCCGTGAAAAAGAAGGACGGCTCTCTTCGTCCCTGTATCGACTATCGAGGCTTGAACGGCATCACGGTGAAGAATACTTATTCTTTACCGTTGATGTTGTCGGCTTTCGAACGTCTACAGGGGGCTTAATTTTTCACGAAATTGGATCTCCGTAACGCTTATCATTTGGTTCGCATAAGAGAGGGGGATGAATGGAAGACCGCTTTTAATACTCCCAGGGGGCATTTTGAATATCTTATTTTTCCTTTTGGCCTCTCGAACGCTCCCACGGTCTTCCAAGCACTCGTCAAGGACGTGCTGAGAGATATGGTAGATCAGTTCATTTATGTCTACCTGGATGACATACTGATATTTTCTCGTTCTCTCCAGGAACATGTTCAACACGTCAGACGAGTGCTTCAGAGGCTGTTAGAGAATGGGCTTTATGTGAAAGGCGGAGAAATGCGTTTTTCATGCACAGTCTGTTCCCTTTTTGGGTTACCTCGTCTCGGCTGAGGGGGTGCGCATGGAATTACGACAAGGTTCAGGCTGTGGCAAATTGGCCAACTCCAGATTCCTGCAAGGCCCTGCAGAGGTTTCTGGGCTTTGCCAATTTTTACCGGCGGTTCATTCGCAATTTCAGCCAGCTAGCCATCCCTTTGACTGCCTTAACCTCCACCAAAACCCCGTTCAGGTGGTCCAGTGCAGCGGACGCTGGGTTTGCCAAACTGAAAGGCTGCTTTGTTTCAGATCCCATCCTTGTTGCCCCTGATCCGTCCCGGCAGTTTGTGGTGGAGGTTGACGCGTCAGAGGTGGGGGTCGGTGCGGTACTATCCCAGCGCTCCTCCGCGCTTCCCACTGTTTATCACACGCGGAGTGTAACTATGATATTGGTAACAGAGAGTTGCTGGCAGTCAAGCTTGCCTTGGAAGAGTGGCGCCATTGGTTAGAGGGTTCAGGGGTTCCCTTTATCGTTTGGACTGACCACAAGAATCTTGAATACATCCAATCTGCCAAAAGGTTAAACTCTAGGCAGGCCCGGTGGGCTCTCTTTTTCGGTCGTTTTGATTTTTCTATTTCTTACCGTCCGGGTTCTAAAAACATCAAGCCGGATGCACTATCCCGCATTTTTGATAATTCTGAGCGCCCGTCTTTTCCCGAGTCAAATTGTGCCACAGAAGGTTTTTGTTTCTGCGGTCACATGGGAGATCGAGCCGAACATCCGCACGGCCTTCCAAGGGGTAACGCCCCCGCCCGGATGCCCACCGGGTCATTTGTTTGTGCCAGAGTGTTTAAGGTCCGAAGTCATCCGATGGGGTCATTGTTCCAAGGTAGCCTGTCACCCTGGGGTTAATTGTACCACGTTTCTCGTCAAACAATGGTTCTGGTGGCCATCTATGGCTCGCGACATTCGCCTTTTTGTTTTGGCTTGCTTGGTCTGCGCTGTTTCTAAGTCTTCCAATCGACCCCCCGCTGGACTCCTTCAGCCGTTGTCAGTTCCTTCGAGACCCTGGTCCCACATTTTGCTAGATTTTGTTTCGGGTCTCCCGCCCTCACAGGGAAACACTGTGGTTTTGACCGTGGTGGACCGGTTCTCGAAGGCAACCCATTTCATCCCTCTGCCCAAATTACCATCTGCCAGAGAGACAGCGGTTGCTGTCATTGACCACGTTTTTTGCATTCATGGCCTCCCGATGGACGTGGTCTCTGACAGGGGGCCTCAGTTTGTTTCCAAATTTTGGAGAGAGTTTTGTCATTTGTTGGGGGCGACGGTTAGTCTTTCTTCTGGGTTTCATCCCCAGAGTAACGGTCAGACGGAGAGGGCCAATCAAGATTTGGAACGTATGTTGCGATGTCTGGTCTCTCAGAACCCCTCCTCTTGGAGCCAGCAGCTCTCGTGGGTTGAGTACGCTCATAACTCGTTACCAGTCTCAGCTACTGGCCTATCGCCATTTAAGTGTAGTTTAGGGTACCAGCCACCTGTTTTCTTGAGTATGGAATCCGAAGTCGCGGTCCCCTCTGCCCACGCATTTGTCCAGAGGTGCCGACGCACCTGGAGCAAGGCTAGACAGACCCTCCTCCAGGTGGGGGATGCACACCAAGGCCCAGGCTGATCGCCACCGGTCGAAGCCTCCCGTCTACATCGTTGGTCAAAAAGTGTGGCTTTCATCTAAAGATATTCTAAAGATATCTAAAGATATCTTCATCTAAAGATATTCCTCTTCGCTCCGTCAGTAAGCTTGCCCCCAAATTTATTGGCCCATTTATTGTCACCAAAATTATTAGTCCAGTGGCAGTCCGCCTCAAACTTCCTCCAGCGTACAGGAGAATTCATCCGGTGTTTCATGTATCCAAATTAAAGCCGGTTTTTCATTCAGCCATTAATCCGCCTGTCCCGGTTCCTCCCCCGCCGCGTCTCGTAGATGGGGAACCAGCTTATTCGGTAAAACGCATTCTGGACTCGAGACGAAGGGGACGAGGTTTTCAGTACTTGGTGGACTGGGATGGTTACGGTCCTGAGGAGAGGAGTTGGGTACCTGCAAGAGACATACTGGATCACTCCCTCATCGATGATTACAATCGTCAGGTAAGCTCTGCTGGGAGCGCCAGGAGGCGCTCCTAGGAGAGGGGGTACTGTCACGGTTTATGGGTCTGTTTGTTCATTTTGCGTCTCTGTCTGGTGTGTGCACGTCTGTCACGTAGTAACTGCAGCTGCCGGTCTAATCAGAGCGCTACAGCTGCAGCTCATTGCGCTGTCTATTTAAGCCGGCGTTTGCATTGTGTGTTGTCGGTTCGTTAATCTTGTCTTGTCTCTCGTTCAGCTCGTCGTGTTCCTGTTCTCGTCCTGCCTTGTGGATTACTGCACTCACGTTGGGATTTCCTCACTGTTGTTGGACTCCTGGCCAAGCGTGTTTTCAGCGCATTGTGATCGCGTGGTGTGCGCGCTCTCTCCTTCTCTCAGCTGGAGTTTCCGTCTTCTGTTGTTTTCGTTTGCTCTCACTTAATAAACACTGTTTTCACTTGCTATTGGATCTTGAGACTCTTCTTTGTGACACATTGTCACTCTCGATCGTAGTAGGTATACCAAATCTGGGAATTATCTCTTTGGTTAGAATTTTGACCACGGTCTTAGTGTCCTCTTTTGCATATGGGAACGCTTCTGGCCACATTGAGAATCGGTCTACTATAACCAGAAGGTACTTTAAATTACCTATTGGTGGCATATGCGTAAAATCAACCTGCACATGCTGAAAAGGTGCTTCTGGGTGCAGTAGTGCTTCATGTTTAATTGGTCTGTGTGGATTTACCTTAGCACACGTAAGACACAAGTCCAGAATAAGCTTGGCTGTTTTATGTACATCTGCGATGCAGTACAAACGATTTATTACTTGTACTACTTTTGCACAACTTGTATGCGACAAACCATGGTAATGCCTAATGAGGATTACCAATCCTAACTTTGGGAGTGCTATTCTTTCCTTTTCATTCCTCATAATACCATCTTTATCTGGGGCACATCCGTGTTTACTCCAATGTTCTAAGTCAGTTTGTGTCGGCTGACTTTGCAGAACCTCAATGTCAATTTCAGGTACATTAGTTATGTGCACAGACATAGTTACCTGACTTTTGTTACCCATATCAAATGGCGGTTTAATCTGGGCCTTTGCCGCTTGCTTTGCAGCCTCATCTGCTTTTTTATTCCCTACAGCTTGTTCATTATCTCCCGCTGCATGACCTTTCACCTTTACTATGGCCACTTTGGCAGGTAGCTGTACTGCTTCAGTTAACTGTCCTATTAGGTTCAACTGCACTATTGGTTTACCATCTGCTGTTTTGAAATCCTTAGCTTCCCATGTTCTGGCAAAGTGATGCACCACCCCCCATGCATACTTTGAATCAATATTGTTGGGATTGTTACCCGTTTTCCCTCCATCAGCTTACTTGCTCTTATTAACGCTACCAATTCAGCAGCTTGCGCTGAATTATAGTCTAAGGCATAAGCCTCTATTGTTTCTCCAGTTTCTGACACCACAGCATACCCACAAAGGTAGACACCATCAAAAGGTTTTGAACATAATCCATCCACATATATGTGCTCCCCCCCATCCAGGGGCGAATTCAAGAGATCGGCCCTGGAAGAACATGAGGAAGTCAATTCATTGATACAATCATGACTTTTATTACCATCTATCATGTCAGCCATTCCAAGAACCCCTAATAAAGCAGGATTAATGGACGATGTTGGCTGAATGGTAAGATTTTTTGTGGCCAGCAGAATTGCCTCGTGGCCTGAGCGTCGTTGCGCTGTCTTGTGTTGCGTCTGCATGTTGTGTAGGATTGCTCCTACCTGGTGTGAAGTATATACAATCATTGGATGCGACAGGACAATGCTGGCATGCCTGCAGCTACATTATCCAATTTTCTAGAAAGGTAAGCTACAGGTCTGTAGGTGGAACAATGCTGTTGCAGCAGGACACCCAAAGCCACCCCCTCCGTCTCCCGGATATGCAAATGTAAATCTTTTAGGAAGCTGGGGACTCTCAAGGAAGGGGCCGTGGCGATGGCCTTCTTCAATGCCGTGAAGTGCATTTCTGCCTGGTCAGTCCATTTCAATGGCGTTTTAGGTGGAGCCTTGTGATTGATTAGACTTCTTAGATATTTGTCATGTAACACACAGTCAGGTATCCAGGATCTACAATAGTTCACGAGTCCCAAGAAGCTTTGAACCTGCTGCACAGTTTGTGGGGACTTCATCTTCCTGATCATCTGGACCCTGTCCGTGGAAATCGCTCGCAGACCTGGCATTATTATGTGTCCCAGGTACATCACCTTGGGCTGGACCCACTGGAGCTGTTCTTTTGAGGCTTTAAACCCAGCTTGTGCAAGGACATTGCAGACGATGATAGAGGCTTTTTCACAGTCCTCACGCGTTTCCGAAGAAATGACCAGGTCATCCACGTACTGGAGGACACAGACTGTGGAAGGCAGGTCAGTCATTTTGGCCAGTGTCCTTTGAACAGCCGTCGAGAAGACTGCGGGGGAGTCCACATAGCCCTTGTCAAGGCGTGTCCACGTATATTGTGCATTTTGGAAAGTGAATGCTAGAATCGGCTGAGTTTCTGGATGCACATGTACAGAAAAGAAAGCTGCACACAAATCAATGACCGTAAAATACTTATGCGTGCATCATCGTCTTTGTGTTCCCTCATATTTATATTCCTGTGAAACAAGCAGTTATGGCTGGATAACTCCATGTTCCTAGTCAGCCTGGTGTTCTATAAAATGTAAATATGAATGGAATATAGAGCTTCAGATTTTACTCAGAATAATTTCGAGGACTACAAATAATTGTGGCTGGTATATTAGAGAAAAAAAAAAACATAAAGTGATTTTGTTATTATACATTCATTTTATTTGTATTTAAAAGAGTAAATACAAAAAACAAAAAACAAACAAAAAAAAAATCTAACTTTTTAACAAAATACAAAATACAATACTGTCATCGTTTACACACAATACTTCAAAATTCTTCACACTTGTTTTGAAGTATTTAAATATACAAAATATATGCCAGTTCGAAGTGCACAGAAGACAACTGTCAATCTGAGAGGTACAGAAGAGTGTGAATACGAGTGTGAAAAATATATGTGTATATATATATATATATATATATATATATACACGTATACATACAGTATATAGTAATCACACCTAAGAAATAAATCATACCTAAGTTTGAATATACCAAAAAAAAAGAGAAAAAATTATAAATATGTGTGTGTGTGTGCATGCTGGACACTGTGTTCTCCATTTTTTGATGTGGTGTCTAATGAATGATCCGCAGTGTCTATAGTATTGACTAATGTGTGTATGGTTTGAAAACTTTGTTGATGTGTTGTAGCATTTCAGAAGAACTGTAAATCTTTCTATCTATATATATACTGTATATACAAGTGCTGGTCATATAATTGGAATATCTTCAAAAAGTTGATTTATTTCACTAATTCCATTCAAGTAGTGAAACTTGTATAATGTATACATTCATTCCACACAGACTGATATATTTCAATTATTGCTTTTAATTTTGATGATTATAACTGACAACTAATGAAAACCCCAAATTCAGTATCTCAGAAAATTAGAATATTGTGAAAATGTTCAATATTGAAGACACCTGGTGCCACACTCTAATCAGCTAATTAACTCAAAACACCTGCAAAGGCTTTTAAATGGTCTCTTAGTCTAGTTCTGTAGGCTACACAGTCATGGGGAAGACTGCTGATTTGACAGTTGTCCAAAAGACGACCATTGACACCTTGCACAAGGAGGGCAAGACACAAAAGGTCATTGCAAAAGAGGCTGGCTGTTCACAGAGCTCTGTGTCCAAGCACATTAATAGAGAGGCGAAGGGAAGGAAAAGATGTGGTAGAAAAAAGTGTACAAGCAATAGGGATAACTGCACCCTGGAGAGAATTGTGAAACAAAACCCATTCAAAAATGTGAGGGAGATTCACAAAGAGTGGACTGCAGCTGGAGTCAGTGCTTCAAGAACCACTACGCACAGATGTATGCAAGACATGGGTTTCGGCTGTCGCATTCCTTGTGTCAAGCCACTCTTGAACAACAGACAGTGTCAGAAGCGGTATCCCTGTTCTTAATTAGCCAGCAAACTCGCCTGACCTTAACCGCATAGAAAATCTATGGGGTATTGTGAAGAGGAAGATGCGATATGCCAGAGCCAACAATGCAGAAGAGCTGAAGGCCACTATCAGAGCAACCTGGGCTCTCATAACACCTGAGCAGTGCCACAGACTGATCGACTCCATGCCACGCCGCATTGCTGCAGTAATTCAGGCAAAAGGAGCCCCGACTAAGTATTGAGTGCTGTACATGCTCATACTTTTCATGTTCATACTTTTCAGTTGGACAAGATTTCTAAAAATCCTTTCTTTGTATTGGTCTTAAGTAATATTCTAATTTTCTGGGAAACTGAATATTTGGTTTTTTCATTAGTTGTCAGTTATAATCATCAAAATTAAAAGAAATAAAGACTTGAAATATATCAGTGTGTGTGGAATGAATGCACACATTATACAAGTTTCACTTCTTGAATGGAATTAGTGAAATAAATCAACTTTTTGAAGATATTCTAATTATATGACCAGCACCTGTATATTCAAACTCGTATTCACACTCTTCTGTACCTCTCAGACTGACAGATGCACCCGTGCCTTCTGTGCACTTTGGCTTATATTTTGTATATTTAAATATTTCGAAACAAGTGTGAAGAATTTTGAATTATTGTTTGTAAACGATGACAGCTGTGTTGCAGTTGTGCTTAACTTTTGTTTTCTTGCATTTAGGGTTTTGCATCACAAGTTCATCACAGAGCAAATTGTGTCCTAGTGAGTGAGCATGTGTTTAGAGTTTTGCAAAAAGTGTGCATGAGATCTGCAAACAATGTCTACACTGCCTAAACTTGTTTAACGTTTTGTAGAAAGAGTGATTTATTTGACAAATAGGTTTACACTATTCAGAATTTGGTTTAGAGAATGGGATTTAGTGTTTTAGCAAATATGAAAAACTGTAATATAATTGTCAGGTTTGGGTGAACTATTCCTCTGATGTTGTGGTGTAAGCACAGATAGTCTGTTTGTATGCCACCACAGATTCATACATGGAGAGTGGATTCGCGTAAATCATAAGTCAGTAAACTACTGCAAGGCAGCCTTCAGTTAATAAAAGAATGTATTTAGCTGACAGAAGAATTAATGAAGTATACATTTGGTAGCAAAGCTGAAGTAAATTATCTGTTTCTAATTAATGTTTTCAGTGACGATTACTGGGAAACTAAAACTGAACATTGTGCTGTGTGGAAATAATCCAACACTCAAGAACTCAGTGTCTAAAATGTTGAGAGGGGTAACGAGTAAACTCCAGGAAGAGATGAGTAAAGTGTGTCAGAAGAGAGAGGAAACGATTCATGGACGGCAGATCAGTGTAATAGAGCTTCCAGCTCTCACTCGACTCTCAGAGGAGGAAGTGATGCGCCAGACTCACCGCTGTGTGTCTCTCTGTGATCCTGGAGTTCATCATTTCATCCTTGTTACTCCTGTCAGTCCACTTACTATTGAAGACCGAGCAGAAATGGAGAAGATTAAAGAAATATTTAACTCACAAGAACACTTCATGGTGCTTTTCATTACTGAACTCAGTCTTGACAAAAGTGTGAGTGATTTTGTAGCATCCACAGAATCTCAGAGTGTTGTGAATCTCTATGGGAGTTGGTACAGTGTGATGGGCTTAAAGGACCAGAAAAACTCAAAACAGATCTCAGGCCTGTTTAATTGTATAGAGAACATGAAGATTGAACCCTATTGTCTTCAGATGTATATGAGAGCTCAAGAGAAGAGAGCTCAAGAGAAGAGAGACAGACATGAGCTAGAGGAGAAACTGAGTGTGAAAGATAATGAAATCAAAGAATTACAGGAGAAGATCAAGACACGGGGTGAGTGGATTCATTTATTTTAATACAGTAATACAGAAGACAGTAATAAGCTTACAGGTTATTAACATCTTATACTGGGCAAACATCATATTAATAAATACCCATTGATACATATTGTCATGGCCAGCTCAGGCCCCGACCATAACATAAAGAGGACCACATATATGAAAGAATATTTTAAGTTAGGGGATTGTTTATTAAGGAAAAAAAGTTTTTTGCTTACAGAAACAAGGAAACAACAAAATCAAGGGTTTGAAATAAACACAAAAAGAATAATGCAATGGGGTAACAAATATTGACAAAAGGATAATTAACAAAAGAAAGCTGGAGCAAAAGACTTCTCTGGAGAACAATGTTCGACCAGAGGAAGTGACACTGAACCATTCCATAACACCTTTTATACTGTCCGCCCATAATATCTTTAATTGGCAGTGATGTCACACATAGATATTACACTGCCACCAACAAGCAGAGAAGGAAAAAACAGGGTTGTAACAATATAAGCTATCTATTTCAAGGAGAAAATTTATTTAAATCATCTTAATCATCTTAAATCTTTTTGTAAGTAAAATTGTTGAATCTTCTACAAATAATGACTGGCTAAAGTCTGTAATCTCTAGACAGCACCACACCCTAAAGACTGAAATACACTACATGACCTTTGCTCAGATGTTTGCCCAGCATTTAAAAATCACTAATAAATTAAAAGATTGTGTATTCCAGACTTAATTAAATTACTTCCATTGTTGCGATGATCTGTTAACTCTACTGCCATTTTTAGCTCATGTATTCATCTTTTTACCTTCCATCTTTTCTTTAGAAAGCAAAATGTAATGTCAGCAGGATTTATATCATGTAACTGATTTGGGCAGTCCCAAACATCCCAGCTTGAGGACCTGAAATGCTCTATATTACTTAAGCTACCAACACCACACAATTCAAAATTCAGCATTTTGGACAACTGTATCAAAGCAACAGAAATTGTTACTGTAAACAAAAGTTTAGGCACCCCATGCCAAAATTTATGTTCCTGTCAGTAGCTAAGTGAATCAAAGATGATATGATTTCCAAAAGGCATGACGTTAAAAACAACAGCAATAATAATTTAATATTATTTTAAGATTAAGTTTTTATTTCCATAGTTTACAGTTTCGAAGTAACAAAAATGAAAAGGGCCAAAAGTGGACACCCTGCAGTACGAACAGGTGCATCTCAAAAAATTTGAATAACATGACAAAGTTCATTTTTTTATTGTACCTTATTTTAAAACATACAAATTTCATATATTCTAGATTCATTACATGTAAAGTAAAACATTTTAAAATGTTTTAGTTTTGATTATTAGACCGTACAGCCCATGAACGTTAAAAATCCAGTATCTCAAAATATTAAAATATTTACATTTGCGTTTCATTAAATGACCATCCCTACGGTATAAATTCCAGGTATCTCTTGTTCTTTGAAACCACACTAATGAGGAAGACTGCTGACATGGCAATGGTTCAGAAGACAATCATTGACCACAAAGAGAGTAAGTCACAGAAGGTCATTACTGATTGGGGTGGCGGTTTACAGAGTGCTGCATAAAAGTATATTAAATGCAAAGTTGACTGGAAATAAGAAATTGGGTAGGCAAAGGTACACAAGCAACAGGGATGACCACAAGCGTGAGAATACAGTAAAGTAAAGCCAATTCAAATACTTGGGAGAGCTTCACAAGGAGTGGAATGAAGCCGGAGTTAGTGTATCAAGAGTCACCAC